>NC_133647.1:73034956-73332545 GCF_009905375.1 Apium graveolens
TATCTGAAATAGCAATGACCTCCGTCTCTGACTCCTCTGAGGGGTCCTCCCCATCCTCCTCCATCTCAGGCTCCTCCTGATCCTCAACATCTAGCAATGCCTCATCATGCTCACGCTCGAACATCTCAGGGTCCTCTATCTCAGGCGCCTACACATTAAACGAGCCAAGTTACTATCATGATACTTATAAGGGTTCCCGTAAGGGTTTTAACTGTCAGCACTACTTTAAGTAGTCCGACCATGAACTTGGCAAGAGTTCTTATTATCTTTGTGAGTTTGTTATTATATCGACGCATCATCTCTGAGGTTTATAACGCTTAGCTCTGATACCATTTCTGTAACACCCCCAGATCCGGGGTCGGGGATCCGGGTCGTCACGGTCTTTCTTTCCACAATATCACTTCACTTAATTAATAATAATAACCTTATACTGTGACCCCACACTAACACACACCACAACCCGTTATAGTCTCAGAGATGAAATTGAAATAAGTACAAGTCTTTGAATCCGCCATTTAACAGTTATTACAACCCAAAATGATTACTTGACAAATTTACAGTTAATTGCCATTATCTGCCACAAGTTATAATTATACATAATTTGATTCTCAAAAGTAGATGGTCTGAACTACAATAGATCTACCTCTGCAGCTATAGCAGCTACAACATCATCGGGAAGACGCGGGACGCTTCCCACGCGCTTGCGCTGGGTCTGCTGGAGTCTGGCCATCTCTCCTAACTGTTGTTGTGTGATGAAGAAATAAAGCAAGAGTGAGCCTTACAGCTCGCAAGATAATACATAGTGATAACAATAATATAAGTATCTAAATGGATACTTAATAGAATCTCTATCATGTGTAAGATAATTACTTACTATATATAAGTAAAAACAAGGAATGAAGTTACCAATACTTCACTACACTTATATCATTTATAAAGCTACTTGAACTACCACCGTTCAAAGTATTATAAGCTTTAAAAAAAAAACATCCCATAGATGAGACCACAAGTTAAGACTTGAATAGATTCAATCTTTGAAATATTATTGAATGAAATAAAGTTACGAGATACTTTATTTAGTCCCGATATATATATATATCCACATATATATCTCTTAAACATTTCCTGGAACCTCTGTTATGTAAAGTATGAACAGAGTTTGAAACATCCAATGAATTTTGGAAAGGAAAAGAATTTTGGCATAAACCAGATATCTTGCTGATCAGGCAAAAATACCAATAAGTAACCTTTTCTACTAGTAGATGGATGAATCCCCCACCGGTCATCACCCTGGCCACATAAGGACCTTGTGCTGGACCGCCACCCGGCCTCTTACGCGTTGATGGACTGCCACCCAGCCACTTACACTTTGATAGACCGTACCCCGGCCTGTCGCTTATGCCGACTCAATTAGATGGGCTTACTTCCCGAACATTGGGCAAGTAATCAATTCATTTATCAAAACAGCAACCTTGTTGCGAATATAAAATACACCATAGAGTCGGATCCCCAAGATTTTGAGCGAGTATTCAAGTCTCCTTCGAAAGGAAGATCTTAAATCGGAAAACGAGTTTTGGGATCCGCTCTAACTTTTAAAATCATTTTGAAGACTCAAAAACATTTTTAAGAATGTTTGGAGTAAAGCTGATTTAATGAAATAAATCAGTCCCGATATATTAGAAAATATCTGAATATTATTATTTAAATAATATTCCCATAAAGAATAATCTTTATAAAAATAATTGAAGTAGAAGTTTTAAAACTTATACTTGAAACGGGTATTAAATAACCAAAGATACACTTATATGAAAGTATTATCTTTATTTGAATAATCGAAAATAAGTTTGATTATTAACACCTTATTCTTTAATAAAATAAAGAATATATTTCAGTAATAAGCGGAGTCATAATACCTCGAATGAATATTATAAATAATATTCATAAAATAAAGGAGTCATACATCCTTGATTGAATATCCAAGTAATATTCAATAATAATATAAAGGAGTCATAAGCCCTCGAATAATATTCGAAATAATATTCAATAATAAAATAAAGGAGTCATAAGTCCTCGGATGAATATTCGAAATAATATTCAATAATAAAATAAAGTTAAAGTTATTGAATAAACCTTATTCGATTAATAGTTTGGAAAACTATAACCATATATATATAAATATATATATATATCCATATCCATATATACAAAATCTACTCGGGATCCTTGACTCCCGGTTTTAGAAAATATTTTCACCTTTGGGTCCTTATACTAAGGGTATATGCAAATTAATGCTATTCTCTAGCATAGGTATTATCAAATGAACCAACAGATATATATGGCAAGAATACGAAACAGGCATGCATATATATACCATATCAGCATGCTTCAATATATCGCAACATTTGCTAATTAACCAACATGCATCTATCACAAGATAATGCATATACATATATACATCACAACAACAGTATAACGGGTAGAAAACTTGCCTGAGCGACTTGGGGTGATAAAAGGCTCGGGACGAGTCTGGTAACCTATAAACAACAAGTAAGTTGGAATTAAACCAAAATCACTTGTAAATCTATACTTTAACTAACTTAGACTCTAACGCTTGTTTTGCGCTCACTGATTCGCTTAAGTCACTCGGGTACCCTCGGCTCCACCATTTTTAATAATTTAACCTTTACGAGTTTTAAAGCGATCCCTTCGCGAGTGTCTTACCAACTGCCTAACACACTTACCATAAATGTTTCATACATTAATTAACCCTTTTTGGTCTTTAACCTATGTTTCAAAGTAAGGCGAGGGGAAAAGTTTCATTCGCGAAACGCCGTTACTTGAAACGGTCGTTTCTCCTAAACCGTGCATCAGAATCGAACGAACTACATATCAAAACGAAGCTCGTAACATGAGCTATCTAAACATGCCATTGGTCATAATCTAGCAGGGGGTTCTCGGGTCCTAATGCTATGCACAAAAACAGTTCAAAGAAAATCGGACGTTACGACGGCTATGTTTACGCGATTTCCAATATTTTAAACCATTCAAAACCATCCCAAATCAACCTCAAATCCAACATACAACCAACATCCATCCTTATCACATCATAACAACCCCAACCAATTCAATTTAATCATTCATACTTATGCCTAAACTTAACTTTAATCATACTTAAGTTCTTTTAATCAAAACCACAACATTTACCATTCCATTTCACTACCATTTCAAATCCCAAACTCTAATCACAACAACAAGCTACAATATCATCCTACTAATCAAAATCATCTTATAATATATAGGAATCTAGGGTTTGGAGATGGTATACCTTCCTTGAAGTGGTGGGAGGAGCTAGGAAGCCTTAAGAAGCTTTGAGAAGTCTTAAGAATGCTTGGATCTTCAAGAAAAACAAGAAAAACTTCAAGTTAAAAACTTGAAAACACTATTTATAGTCTTCTTCTTTGATTAAATGAAGAAGATTGAGAAGGAATTAATGGCTTAAACTCATGATATAGCCCTAACTAAGCATGAAGATGATTAGGGAATTTACTCACCAATTTAGGAAGCTTAGATCTTGAATTTTTGAAATTTCTTGCCTAATGAATAGTGAAAAGCCGAGAGCAAGGATGAACAAGGCCTTGGTTCTTTTTGATTTTTGATGAAGAATGAATTTACTTGGCTTGGTTGCTTTGCTTTTGTGTTTGATTTAGTCAATTACCTTCTTGCCCTTGAATTTGTGTGGTTACAAAGCCACCACACCTCCTTCCTTCCCATGTCATGCTTGTGTCATCCTCATGATGTCATCCTCCCTTCCTTGTCCTCTTTTTATTGGTTGGATGACATCATTCCCACTAATCCCTTTGATTAACTTCCTAATCGTTTGCCTAATGACCGCTGATCTGTTATACGGTTCGCTTAACTTTGTTCTCGCTTATCGTTTGAAGGATCATACCCGGGATCTTATTACTTAGTTTCCCTTAACCTTTCTCAATACATTATATTCCTTTTTATGATCCTCTATTATAATCCTTTAATTTAAATCCTTTTTATCCTGTTATCATATACTCAATTCTCTCCGTATCTTGTGGATTTCCGGGAAAAACCAAAGTGTTCGGAATTGGATTCTGACGATCTTTACATACGCTTATATACTACATAGAGTACTAATAATATCCCAGAATGTCCATAACAGAACCCCTACATAGTGTGGCGTGAAAAGTTTTCTCATTCAGCTAAAACACTATTCACAAGGGTTACAAAAAGTTGAAAATTTTGGGGGTTATTACACTTAGCCACTATTTCTTGATCACTTTCATCATCACTAACCATCTCAACATTATCAAATTTGAGGCTTTCATGGAAATCTCCATCTTGCAGTCCTTCAATCTTTTTATCATCAAACACAATATGTACAGATTCCATAACAATGTTGGTTCTTAGATTATAGACTCTATATGTTTTTCCCACAATATATCCAACAAAAATTCCTTCATCTGCTTTGGCATCAAACTTTCCATGTTGATCAGTTTGATTTCTTAAGATATAGCATTTGCAGCCAAAGACATGTAAGAAATTTAGAGTTGGCTTCCTATTCTTGAACAATTGGTAGGGTGTCATGCATTTTGCTTGATTAACCAAAGAAATATTCTGAGTGTAGCATGTAGTATTTATAGCTTCATCCCAAAAATATGTTGGTAACTTTGATTCTTCTAGCATTGTTCTTGCAGCTTCAATAAGAGATCGGTTTTTCCTTTCTACCACTCCATTTTATTGTGGAGTTCTAGCTGCAGAAAACTCATGCATAATCCCAATCTCTTCACAGAATGATCTCATCACGGAATTCTTGAACTCAGTTCCACTATCACTCCTGATTCTTCTTACTTTGAAGTCAGGATGATTGTTGACTTGCCTTATGTGATTGATGATGATTTCACTAGCTTAATCTTTGGACTTTAGAAAATATGTCCAAGAGAACTTTGAGAAATCATCTACAATTACTAGGCAAAATCTTTTCCTTGAGATGGACAAGACATTGACTGGTCCAAATAAATCCTTGTGCAACAGTTGCAAAGGTTCTTCAATTGTTAAATCAAACTTTTTTCTGAATGATGCTTTAATCTGCTTTCCTTTCTGGCAGGCATCACACAATCCATCCTTAGTAAACTCCACTTGAAGAATACCTCTAAATAATTCTTTCTTGACTAGCTCATTCATGGTCTTGAAGTTTAGATGGGACAACTTCTTGTGCCATAGCCAACTTTCATCTTGACTTCTATCTTGACTTGCTTTACTAAGAAGACAAGTTACAGAGTCTGCATTTCATGAGTTGAAATCAGCTAGGTACACATTCCCTTTTCTCACTCCAGTGAGAACTACTTTGTTGTTCTTTTTGTTGATCATAACACATGCTTCTGAATTGAAAGTAATTGAGTTGCCCCTATCAGACAGCTGGCTGATACTCAACAAATTGTGCTTGAGTCCATCCACTAGGGCAACCTCTTCAATGATGACATTATCCTTTGAAATCAAGCCATATCCCATAGTGTAACCCTTGCTGTCATCTCCAAAGGTGATACTTGGGCCAACTCTTTCCTTGAACTCAGTGAGCAGGGTAGAATCTCCAGTCATGTGCCTTGAGCAACCACTGTCTAGATATCAAAGATTCTTTCTGTTTCCCTGCACACATCAAAACCAAATCAAGTTGATTTTGGTACCCAAGTTTCCTTGGGTCCTGCCTTTTTAGCCTTTTTCTTTGGTTTCTTAGGTTTGACCTCATTTGGCTTAGGGATCTCAGATTCATCCTTAGTCATTTGAGTTGGACCTTTGAAACCAGTCATTGAAACAGAATTATCATGCACATTTTGGTTTACATGAAAAGGTATGTTGTTTATAAACATGTTATTCTAGTAAGTCATGTTAAAAGACATTTGTGGCATACTGAATGCATCATAATAAGGATTAGGTGCAAATGACATATTAGCAAATTATGCATTCATATTCTGAGCAGGCATAGCACTCATAGGCATGGCAGTCATGTTGGGAAAAGAAGAAGGTGCAGACATGGGAGTAGGCATAGCAAGCTTGCAATTAACAGACAAATGATTAATACTACCACATTTAACATAGATTTTTCTTGGTGCATATTTATCAGGTGTGTAGTTATGTTTGTTAATCCCTACTATCCCATTTCTATTATTTTTCCTATTAGCTTTTGTTTTAACCTCAATCTTTTTCAGTCTGTCATTCAATTTCTTGATAGATATATGACCAACATTAGCTTTCTTTTCTTTTCTAACTTGATTTAATTCTCCTGGAACAAAGTTTTTAGAAATTGATCCATATTTCTCATTCAATTTAACTAACTTAGCTTTGCTAACTGGTTTACTCACAACCGATAGATGTGGCTCATTGTCTCTCGATGGATATTCCTTTTGATTATCCGACAGATGATTTTCATCGTCCGTCGAGTCCACGTCTATAAAGAGTCCTTCAACCAGATTGGAATCAAGCTTATCTTTGCTATTTTTCCAGGCTGGATCACAAAAGGATTCTATGCCTTGAACTTTAGTAATTTGAGCATGAACATCTCTAGATGATTTCCATGCTTTAATTACTTCATGTTCTCACTCAAGCTGCTTCCTTAAAATCTATTCTTTCATCAAAAATTCAGTTAATTCTTCCTTAGCAATCTTGCATTCAATTTTCATCTTTTCAAACTCAACAAATTGAGTCTCTAGCACATTATTTCTTTCACTCAAAAACACATTGTTCTCTTTAATTTTATTGTTTTCTTTAGTGAGAGACTTGAGTGTATCACGTAGGTGATATAATTCAGTAAACATGTCATTTATTGCATCATTACACTCAGCTTTAGACAAATGATCTAGGTTAGTTGTGATTACATGATTGCTTGATGAACTTGTCTCTGTTTCATCTGACTTGTCCATTAGGGCTAGATTGATATAGTTGATTTCTTCATGTTCATCCAATCCAACTACAACCCAGTCATTCTCTTGAGTCATGAAATCCCTTTCCTTCTGCTTGAGCAACTCAAAGTATTTCTGTTTATAATCAACATGCTCAAATTTTTTTTACCAGAATCAGGCTTTCTGCACTCACTGGCAAAATGCCCTGCTAAGCCACATTTGAAACACTTGAATTTTGACTTATCAACCATGTTTCTATGTGGCTTGGCTACTCCAAAATTCTTCTTGAATTTGAGCTTGGAAAACCTCCTGCATAAGAATGCTAGATGCTCATCTAAATCATCCATTTCATCTTGGCTCAACTGTTCTTCATTTTCAGCTACCAGCCCTTTACCCTTGCTTTCAAAGACCTTTGATGTAGATTCAACAACTTCCACCTTCATCTCTTTCTCCTTCTCTAACTCAGCAACTAGTGTAATGGATCTTCCTTTCTTCTTTCCCTTCTCCATCTTTTCATCTTGCTCTATTTCAAGCTCATAGCTTTTCAGAATGTCATACAGTCTTTCCAAGGTGAACTCCTTGTAATCTTATGAATTTCTCAATGAGACTGTCATTGGCTTCCACTCCTTTGGGAAAAATCTAAGGAACTTGAGGTTAAAGTCTTTTGTTTGATAGACCCTTCCATGCAGTTTTAGAGCATTCAGTAGTTTTTGAAACCTACTAAAAATATCAGTGAGTGACTCACTTTCTTCACAGTGAAAATGCTCATATTGTTGAATCAAGAGTTGTATCTTGTTCTCCCTTACTTGCTCAGTACCATCACAAAAAATATGTATTGTGTCCCAAACCTCTTTGGCTATTTTACAGTTAATGATGTTGTCAAACATGTCACCATCAACACCATTAAACAGTATGTTCATGGCCTTCTTATCTTTCCTGACTTGTTCAATGTCTGGATCAGACCATTCATGCCTAGGTTTTGGAACTGATCGTTCATTCCATGTAGCAGCTCTCATAGGGACATGAGGACCTCTTTCAATGCAATCCACATAAGCTTCATCTTGAGAAAGAATATGTAGGTGCATCTTCACCTTCCAGTGGTGATAGGTGTCTTTGTCCAGAAATGGAATTTTAACTCCCACATCCTTTTTGTTCATCTTGTTGATTGTTGTGATCTTTACACTCTTTGTACTTCAAGAATTTGCTCTGATACCAATTGTTATTCCCTAACAATACAACAAGAATTACAGAAGGGAGGTTGAATGTAATTATGGCTTCTTTTTGAGATTTTAAAAATGTTCTAACTCAATATATATAGCAGTGTTTGATTTGTAGTAATGCGGAATGGAAGAATGATAGAAATTAAAACACTAAGTAATAAAACACAAGCTTTAAAACTTTCTGATGGATTTGAATGTATCCACCAGATATATATATATATATACCAAAAGGACGTTATAGGACCAACAAATATTAATATAAACAGTAAGGAGAGTAATATAGTAAGACTAAGACATGGTATGCATATTATATATAACTAAGTCATGGAAAAACATAAGAATTAACACAAATATTAAAGCATGATATGAAAAAGAATAGGATTTAAAATTACTTGGAAACGCTTTTGATTATATAACTGAAAGCAATCTGCTAGTCTTTGTGTATAATTTGAGAAAACTTGAGAATAAACTTCGGAAATATGAACTGTTATCACTTGTACAAGATGTGTATATTATCTGCTCTCTAATTTCAAGTGTGTTTATTAATCTCTTCTTCTTCCTATATATAGAAGGATGAGGAGTCTAATTACTTGAAACAACATCATTCTTTTTCTTGTAGTAGAGTTCTGCTTTCCTGAGTGCACATCTTGACTTGAGTGGGAGGTCCTCTTTTTCTTAGTGGAGGGGCTGCTTTCCTGAGTGGGAGGCTGCTTTCTTCACAGGATTTTGAGTATGATTCCTCTTCCACCGAAAGTTGCTTACTTTGGAGAATATTGCTGAGTTGGTCTCGGTGAGAATCTTCTTTGTCTTCTTTTGAATAATGTTGAGTTAGTCTCAGTGGGAAGTGTCTTCTTTGTCTTCTTTTGTGTCCTCTGCTTATTTTCCGGAGAAATGTTGATATAATGAAAACTAGATACAAAATTCAAATGCTCTACAATATCCTTTTTTTGAGATTTCAGTCAGTGGAAACTACAGGGGAAAATATCCCGTGACAGTCATCTTCGTTGTCATCTCCTAAATGAACCGGACTGTTGTCGTCGTCGGAATCATAAATTGAATTTGTGAGTTGAAGTAAGGATTCTTTGTATTGGCTTCTGGTTTTCGCTTGGGCTAATAATTCCTGGGCATTTGATTTTTGGGAAAAGAAAGTGGTAACTTCTTTGTTGGTAATAAAATTTTGACTTGACAACCATTTTTGAATGATCTCTTTGGAAATCTTTTGGTCTTCTTTGAAATTGCTCCACCATTTGACTTTAAAGGACCGAACAATACAGGACTGTATTTGGTTGAAATGAATTTTAAACTCCCAAGAACAGACCCATGGAAGAAAGAAATTTGAACATAACATTAAAAGAGGAGGAAAACGTCTTTCATATTCCGTGGGTTTGAAGTGTGTTTTGAACAGTTTTAGACATTCAGATGCATTTGGAGTCAGAATTTCTTCAATTGCTCTGAAGAAATCCCACCATTGAAGGAACCAAACAGGGAGTTCCTGAACTTGGATTTTGGTGTTGAAATAAAACAACCAGGAAAGACTATTCTTCTGATTTTGAATAAAGAATGAATTATGCCATGCTTGCTGGTAATCCCAGTAGGAATATGAGGAGCAGTGGTTTAATTGTCTTTTGAAGTTTAAGGAAAAAAAAATTGGACGGTAGAGTTCTTAGCCCCATTGACTTGGGTGGATGACCTTTTGTATTTGACATATTGTGTATGAAGGCGTTGAGTGTTCTCTATCCTGGGCGTTGTAAAAATGTTTGAACGTGACCGATTCAGTAGATAAGAGAATGGCTTGATAATAGTCATTATTTTTTAATAGATCCCGGGGTTTGAACATCTATCCTTTAGGAAAAACATTTGAAATTGCTAGGGAGGCATCGTCATTGTTAAATCCCCTTTCGACTTATACTGTGTTTTGATGGTTTCTTTTGGTATAGTAATCAGAATTAGATTTTGAAAAGTTTGACTGGCTGACTACTACCTCCTGATTTTGCATTTTTGGGGTATCAATTTCTAATTTTGACATAGGTCTCTGAGGAACTAAGAGGGTTGGGTTTTGAAAACTGACTGTTTGTGTAGTTTGAAAGGGAGTATTTGTAGGTTGGCTGGAAGAAGTGTTTTGTTGGGTAACTTTAGTTGATTTTTCTAAACAGCTTTGGGAGGCTGTTGAGGGATTTTGGATGTTGAGGCCATGGGATTTGATGGTTTGAAGGGCTAGAAATAATTTATTGTCTTCTTCATCTGCAATTACCTTATCGATCCAGGATGTGATCGGTTTTCCTGAAGAAGTACTCGCTTTGCTTTGTTGAGTGACCAGGAGTTGTCCGGGAAAGGCTGGGGTTTTTCCCCCACCTCTGCCTTTTCAAGGCATGAGACTATCTATTTTGTAGAAACCCACGGGTCAGGAAATCAGGGACACGCTTCATATCTCCCTTAATGTGTTCAATATCAAAATCAAAAATGCTTAATAATGCTTGCCATCTGGCGAAAATTTGTTTTAATGCAATATTTTGGACATCTTTTTGTAAAACCTCTTTTGCAGATTTACAATCGACTCTAAGGAGAAATTTTTGATTTAATAAATCACTCTGAAATTTTGTAATACATAAAACAATTGAAAATATTTCCTTTTTTATAGTAGAATAATTTCTTTGACAATCATTCCAATGTGCAGATGTAAACTGGACTATTTGTTCTTTACCATTGACTACTTGTTTTAGTATACCGCCGTATCCTAACTCAGAAGCATCTGATTTAACTACTTTAGAAGCATTTGGATCAGCAAGGTGTAGACTAGGGATTTCTAGAACCTGAGCTTTGATTTGTCGAAAAATTTCGGTATGTTCAGATGACCAAGGGACGGGGTTAGTTTTAAGGCGGTCATGTAAGGGCTTGGCTATCCTATTGATGTTTGGATAGAAGTCTAGGACATAGTTGAGACTTCCTAAAAATCTTTGGAGTTGGGTTTCATCTGTGATTTTATCGGGAAATTTTGTTGCAAAAGTTAGGGCTCTTTCAATTGGGATAACTGTTCCTTTTGATATGTAGTGGCTAAGAAATCTTATACGAGTTTGAAATAGGGAAATCTTGGATTTTGATATGACTAAATCATTTTTCGTAAATACATGGCAGAAAGTTTTAAGGTGTTTGAAATGTTGTTCAATAGATTCTGAAAAAACTAGAACATCATCAATATATACTATACATAATATAGAATAGTCATTGAATATGTCATTCGTAATTCTTTGGAATTTGCTAGGGGCAGTTTTGATTCTAAATGGAAGGAAATTCCATTCATACTGTCCGAATGGTACGTAAACGCGGTTTTATATCTATCTTTTGGGTGGATTTAAATCTGCCAAAATCCTGATTTTAAATCAAATTTGGAGAATATTACCGAAGATCTTAATTTTTGTAAAAGGTCTTTTTTATTAGGTATAGGGTATCGTACCCATCTTAAGGCTTGATTTAGAGGCTTATAATTGATAACTAGCCTTGGTGTCCCTCTCTCAATTTCAGCATTTTTGTTTACATAGAAAGCTGTACAGGACCGCGGGGATCTGGATTTTGATATAATTCCTTTGTATTTGAGATCGGTGATTTCTTTTCTGCAATGTTGTTCTAGGTCGGAGTTCATTTGGATAGGTCTCGCTTTTGTTGGTATTTCCTTCTCATCAAAATCTTTTTCATAAGGCAAATCAATCATATGTTGTTTTCTATGCCAAAATGCATTTGGTAAGTCAGAACAGAGTTCCACTTCTATTTGTTTTAGTAATTTTAAGATTTTTTCTTTGATAAAGCGGTCTTGTAACTGCTTCTCAATCTTGTGAGAGGAAAGATCTTGTTTTAGATGGGATAATTGTATCTGTTTGCCTTGTATTAAGGCATTTATCTCGTTATTATATATAGAATATGCCTTTATTGTATTGAGGTTCCTTGTTTTGGTTTTTCAAGAAATGGGAAGGTAAGTTTGGTGTCATGGGTTTTGAAAGTAATACCTTCGTAGGTGACAGTATAGGGGTTATTAAATTGAAGAAAGGTGTACCTAATATGACAAGATGATGTATGCCTTTAACTAGGAGAAAAAATGTTTTAATTTGGAAGGTTTTATTATTAATAGAGGCATCAACCTTACTAACTACATTGAGGTTTGAGTTATTAGCGGCGGTTAATTTTTGTTGGTATGTTGATGAAATCTTTTTGGTATTATTTCTTCTTTAATGCAATTCAAATCTGCTCCTGTATCGAATAAGGCAATGGTATCTAAGATAAAGTCATCTGAGAAGACAACTTTGACTTTTATGAGATATTTTCGGTAGGTAACTTGTCTTAATTCATATAAGAAATCTTCACCTTGTTCAGGAGTATTGTTTAAACTGCTTAGTTATTTTTGTTCAGTATTTTGCTCTTCTACTTCACGAACTAGAAGGACATTTAAAGCTTCAGAATCTAT
Organism: Apium graveolens; assembly: GCF_009905375.1. Classification (NCBI taxonomy): domain Eukaryota; kingdom Viridiplantae; phylum Streptophyta; class Magnoliopsida; order Apiales; family Apiaceae; genus Apium; species Apium graveolens. The sequence continues at coordinate 73,047,553 of NC_133647.1, forward strand.
CTTCTGTTGTTCTTTAAGGATTTTTAATTCTTCTTTGATTTCTTTAATTTCTTTGTGTAGGTCTTGTATTGTTGGAATGGATTTCTGGTTGGGTTTATGTTTTTTAATATTGTGGTCAAGTCATATGTAGTTTTTGTTGATGGGAGAATAGAAGGTTTTTGTTCTGGTTTGGGTTCAATTGGTCGTTGGAGTAATTTTTCTAAGAGCTCTTTTCTTATTTGGGGATCTGTTATCTTTTTTATAATTTTGAGAGAATGTTCCTTATTTCTGGTGAGGACGTTGATTCGTCTGTCTTCAGAGGAGGAATTTTGAGAGGAAGATGAGCTTGTTGCAATCTCATCTATTTGAAGAGGTTCATCATTTTCAGACATTTCAGATGTCTCAGAGTCGGAAATTCAAGGAGTAAAGCCGAGATTTTGTTGGATAGGCTTTCTTCTATGTTTAACTCTTGTATTTTCCTATTAAGTGTACAGAATCTAGATATATGTCCCTTTTTTCCGCATTTGTAACAAGTTATATCTTTATCGGTTGGTTTAGTAAATTTATTTTTATTGAAAGGTTTTTTGTTGTAGGAAGGTTTATTGTTATTATTAAAGGAAGGTTTATTATAGAACGGTTCTGTTGATTTTTTGTAGAAATATTTAGATTTTGTGAAAGACCTTTTCTGATTAGGTCTGTGATATGGCTTGCATTCGCCATCACATTTTGTTTTTGAATAGCTTTTGTTGGGATTATAGTCAAACTGTTGACAGAATATACCTAATTCTTGTTTTGTTCTTTTCATTTCCCATTTGAGATGTCTTTGAAGTTTTAAATCTTGACAAATCTTTAGGCCTTCTCGTTGTGTTTGGCTTATGAGTTGGCCATATGTCAGGTTTTTGTAAGGTATCGGGCTTCCGTATTCAGTTATTAAATAAGTTCTAACTCTTTCACCGAGTAAGGTTGGAAGTCCGGCTAAGAATTTTTCCTTTCAATTTGCATGGTTCGAGTCTTCTCTAAGCATGACTCTGGTAAGGAAAGTAGTTTTATATCTTTGGAAATCACTAAGTTTTTTATATTTGAGATTATGTAAAAGCTCAGCATTCTTATCTCTCATGTGAGAAGGGTCACCAATGAAGTGGTGTGTTATGACTAGAATGAGTTGTGCTACTCCTCCTTGGATAGGGTTTCCTTGTTCATCTAAAATGGATTTTCCCTCTTCATCTTCCCTAATGGAATTTAAGATTTCAAGATGATTTTCAGGGGTTAGGTGTCACACCCCAACTTAAACAGCAAATTAAATATAGCTATTACAACATTTTAAAAGAAATAACATAACCAAATCCAAGATCTTACAGTTCAGGGTTTGGAACAGCCCAACACTACCAACTATTATATCTGATTTTAAATACCGAGTCCTCACACAAATCACTATCACTTATTCTACCTGAGCTCGAACATAAGCATCAGCATCACAGGTCTTACGGGCAGTCTGCTTGAATCTAACCATAGCTGCTAGCTGTAATATCAGGGTAAAGCAAGGAGTGAGCCAAATGCTCAACAAGTGCTAAACAATATGATACAAAACATAAATCGAGATATACATTAAAGAATGACAATGGAAAGACATAACCACTGATAATGAGGGATAAAACTTTGGGTGATGGCATCATTTTGTTTGTATCAAAACAATTTCAAAATCATACCGTTTGATCAAAATCATTTTATGACGCTACGGATTACAGCCGGTGATCAGCCGCGAAGTAATCCCGAACCTCGCTGGGTTCTAAAACATTAATGGGAATCCCTAGGCAACTTTTAAGCCTAAAATAAGTGTGGAAAGGACTCGTGTCTCAGTCCAGATCCACTATACAAAGAAAACATTTATCCCCCTTTGGGACTGAAAACCCACATTTATTTATTTCAAAAACTGATGCCGAATTATAACAAAATCTCTTTTTACAGTAAACATCTTTATCAAGGGATTATAGATCAACTCGAAACACGGGGAAATGCTACTAACTCTCATAGCCATGAATCACAAAACTATACTCTATTAGGGTAACTGAATGGTTTTCATATTTCAAAGTTTGGACAAGAGAATTTAGCGAGGCTATTGGATATCATGAAGGGAAATGCCAAATTGGGCTTAAAGCAATGGTTTCTCATCAAGGTTCAAGTGCTGGATCATCAAGGAGGTAAGCTTCATGAATACTAAGGGTGTTAAGATATGAAGAAATGATTTTTAGTTCAGGATCTATCAGAATTGTCAAGCTTTAGGATAAGAAAGAGGGGTATCAATCAATGAGGAATCACTTTGATAAGTATCTGACTTCCAGGGTTCAAGGTAAGGTTCTATAGGGGTTCAAGTATCAGGATGAGATATCAATACTTAGGAATCATCAGCATGTTAATCAAGAGAATCAACCAAGAGTTATAACTGCCCTTTTCTTTTATCATGGCATTCGAATTACTTTAATATATTATCATGATAAGACTACTTTGCAATACGTACTCGAGGGTTCATGGCATCTCTATATAATTCAAAGATAAACATAAGATACGCTTGATTTAATATATCAAATGACACAGGATAGTTGCAGCAATGTATGAACTATTAGCAGTAAATACGAAGGACAAGTTGAATCACTTGCCTTGAGAAAGGCTGGTCTGGTCTGACTGGTAGGAGCAACTGGAGCTTCACTCGACCTTTATGGTAACTTTTCCCTCATCTCGAGATCCTACATAAATAATAATAATCTTCATTATAATATACTCTCACCAACTAAACCTATTTACAACCCGAAATTAAACACGGATGACACTTAGGCCTATATGCACTTAATTTTATATTCACCTTTAAATTATAATTGTACACACATAGCCACATAATCACATATCATATATTAATATCAAATAACACCATATACACCATAATGCAACACTAGGCTTGGATGATCTCGACTCACAACTTAAGTCACTTGGTCGCTAAACTAGACAAAGTCTTCAAATTTTGGCTTCCTAACTCGATGTGCCTTTACTAAACTATCCAAAACCTATTGACCCTCACTTGTGCCTTTTGCTCTACTGACCTTATACTATCTTACAACTATGGTGGTCAACCTAAATCTCACTCCTAAGTGTTCTAAAACTATGTGATAAGTGAAAGTGCTCACTGGTGCAAATTTCAGAATGACAACTATGGTTTCTTGAGTGCATTAGACACTCTTAAACTACAAGTTTTCCTTCAAAACTTTTATACAAGACTCTCCTGACCTAAGGTCATCTCCAAAACTTGATGTGGCTTAAGGGCCTGGCTTGGGCCTTCTTGGGCCTAAGCTAAAAGTCCAAGGTTCCCCTATTTTTCTGGGCAGAAAACGCCCTGACTTGAATTAACTTGTGACACATGGTTCTAACTCATATCCTATGAACTATGATTGGAAAAACTTCTCTGACACTCCCTCTAACTAAGGCCAACAGGGCCTAATGAGGGCCTACCGATGACATGGTCAAATCTCCCTATTTCTAAGTTGCAACAAAACTGTCCCCTGCTGGACAGATTTTATTATTCTACTTGTGCACCTAACCAAATGAGATGCAAACCTCCAACCAACACCTAAATCCTTTTATATACTCCCAATAATAACTTCTGGTGGCTTGGGCCTCAAAGTGCACATCAATGACATGGTCAAAACTCACTCTAAACCTCAGGATACTAAACTGATTTTCTGCAGAAACTATAACTCTCCTTTCTCCAAGGTTTTGACTTGACAAACTCAACTACCAACAACCCAATACCCAAACCAAGACTTAAACATGGTGATCTACAGAACTAACTCCCTTATTCTCAAAATAACTTTGGTGGAGATCATCCTTTACCTATGGTACAATTATGGCAAAACAAAAGAAACTATACTTCCCAACTCACAAATTATCAAGTTTTTTTTTGAAACAACAAGATATGCATTTTTATAAAAGATAACCACAAATTATTACCATGCATCAAGGAGAATTAATAAATATTAACACCTTAATCCTACTGAAATTAAAGCTTACTAACAAAATCTTTCCAAATGATCAAAATCTTATAACATTCTAAGAGAAATTCACATGCGTGCATGTCCTCGAGTTTTGCAAGCCAAACAACATGTTTTCTAAATATGTTTTACCAAGAAATTTTCATGCAAGCCTAGCATGAGCTATATCTAGATGATCACTTAGCATGCAAGGAGTTTCATTAAATTTTCACCATAAAATTCAAGCCATTATCACATAAACATGCAAAAATTGAACAAAGCAACAAGAATAGTCTTAAGGACCATTCATTCGGCTCCCCTATGGTCATGGCCGAATGAAATGGAAGGGAATGGCCATTTAATCATCAAGAGTTTCCTTCTCAAGACTTGGCACTTCTCCATTCCTTGTAGTCCTCTCAAAAACAACCCTAAACTCACAAGAATCAAGGTTGTACTTTGAGTTTCAACTAAAACCTTTACATGCAACCTTAAAACTTAAACTTTCTACTCAAAACTCTTTGAAATATGAGTGATCATGGTATGGGAAGTAACATTTACTTGTATAGAGGGTGGAAGCTTGGTAGAGGAATGAAGAAAAATGGGGAGGGGGTGGTTTCGGCTAAAAGCCGAGAGTGAAGGAGGGAGTAGCCGAGAATGAGAGAGAGGAGGGAGAGAAGAATGAGTGTGGTGGTGAGTGATGTGTGAAATGATCATGTCTTTACTTTTTTTATGGTTTTTGTGTTGACAAATGTGAGTGGAAATAGGAATTGACATGATTACCCTTCCACTTGTACTTGGTTTAATTTGCATGCAAGGGTAAAAAAGGTATTTGGCTAGAAAATAAGAGTTAGTGCGGTGGTTATTGACTCTTTAGCCCTTTTGGATTGAATAGAAAGGATTTGCATGCAAGGATAACTATGTAATTTGCTAATTATGACAATTAATACTTATAAAGATTTAATTTTATAAAATAAAACACAAGTTCAAAAATTATAAAATTTATACTATAAAATAGCTTGGATTTTTTTGGAAATTTTATAAAACTACTTTTGAAATTTGTGAGCAAAATAACTTTTAAAAATAAATTTATTCAAGGTTTAAAATATTCCTTATAAATCAAAAAAATGAAAGAAATAAATAAACTTTTGATTTGAAAAATCATATACCACATATCGAAAATTTAAGACGCAGAAATTCTCATTCACACAAGCATACAATAGTTGAATATATTGGTATTCGGATTTATAATTACACCAAATTTACAATTAATATTACACATAAATGTCGGGTGTAACATCCTCTCCCCCTTAAGGGATTCTGTCCCCAGAATCTAAGAGAACAGATGAGGATACCGGGAACGCATATCAGACTCTAACTCCCAAGTCGATTCTTCGACCTTAGGGTTCCTCCAAAGCACTTTTACTAACTTTACTGACTTATTTCTAAGGCTCTTCTCTTGCCAGTCGAGTATTTTAACCGGTTGCTCCACAAATGACAGGTCTGCCTGAATTTCTACAGGTTCATATTCTATTATATGGCTAGCGTCAGGATTATACTTCTTAAGCAATGACACATGGAATACATTATGCACATGCTAATACTGAGGTGGTAAGGCCAACTCGTAGGCCACCTTTCCCACTTGACTCAATATTTCAAAAGGACCTATATATCTAGGTGCTAACTTCCCTTTCTTGCCAAATCTCATCAACCCTTTTCTAGGTGACACCTTCAACAAAACAGCTTCGCCAATTTGGAATCGAACATCCTTACGCGCTGCATCCGTATACTTCCTCTGTCTATCTTGAGCAGCAAGCAACCTTTTCTGAATTAACTTGACTGAGTCATACAACTGTTGTACCAATTCCGAGCCGAGAATCTTTCCTTCTCCTACTTCATCCCAACTTGTTGGTGATCTACATTTTAGCCCGTACAAAGCTTCGTATGGTGGCATGCCGATACTGGAATGATAGCTGTTGTTGTAAGAGAATTCAATCAACGGCAAATGGTCGTCCCAACTTCCTGCAAAATCGATTGCACAACTGCGCAACATGTCTTCAATTGTTTGGATTGTCCTTTCACTCTGGCCATCAGTCTGCGGGTGGTACGCCGTGCTCATATTCAATTTTGTTCCCAGACAATCCTGAAATTGCTTCTAAAATCTCGAGTTAAATCGGGGATCTCTGTCTGAAACTATTGATACAGGTACTCCATGCCTTAGTACGATTTCACGCACATATAGATGAACCAACTTGTCCAGTTATGACTTCTCGTTAATTGGAAGGAAATGCGCTGACTTCGTAAGACGATCAATTATAACCCATATTGCGTCATGCCCGGATTTCATTCGCGGTAGCCCTACTATAAAGTCCATAGCGATATTTTCCCATTTCCATTCTGGAATCTTCAGGGGCTGAATTAATCCGCTTGGTCGTTGATGTTTTGCCTTCACTTTCTGACAAGTATAACACTTCGCAACCCATTCTACCACGTCGCTTCATATTTGGCCACCAAAAGTTCTTCTTTAAGTTTCGATACATCTTGGTACTTCCCGGGTGGATTAAAAATTTCGAATTGTGGGCTTCATGGAGGATCTCATTCTTTAATTCAGGTACATGAGGAATCCATATTTTGGAAGAAAACCTTAGTATCCCTTGCTCATCCCTTTGAGTATTAATCTCCTCTCCAAATAACCGATTCTTCTCTTTCTCCATTACTTCTTCTTGACCTTTCTTTATCTTTTCCACTAGTGTTGGCTGAAAATTCATTGCGCGACAAACTTCCTCAACTTTTCCACAATAACAAAGTTCCAGTTCAAATCTCTTGATTTCTTCAGATAATTCCTTTGGTGTTGTCATCTTATTCAGTCTCTCTTTCCTACTTAGAGCATCGGCCACAACATTCGCCTTTCCAGGATGGTAATTTTATCGAGCAGTCATAGTCCTTGATCAATTCCAGCCATCTCCTCTGCCTCATATTGAGCTCCTTCTGAGTGAAAATGTACTTTAAACTCTTGTGATCCGTGTAGATTTCACACTTCTCTCCGTAGAGGTAATATCTCCAAATCTTAAGTGCGAACACTATGGTGGCTAGTTCCAAGTCATGCGTCGGGTACTTTAACTCATGCGGTTTCAACTGTCTTGACGCATATTCGATCACCTTACTGTGTTGCATTAACACACAACCCAATCCCTTATGTGAAGCGCCGCTGAATATTACAAAGTTTCCTTGATCATCTGGTAGCACTAACACCGGAGCTGTTACTAATCTCTGTTTCAACTTTTGAAAACTATCCTCACATTCTGTACTCCATTCAAACTTTTGATTCTTTCTGGTTAACTTGGTCAATGGCGTGGCGATTTTCGAAAAATCCTTGACGAACCTTCTATAGTATCCTGCCAACCCTAGAAAACTTCGCACTTCCATAGGATTCTTTGGCCTCTCCCAACTCATAACTGCCTCAATCTTTGCCGGATCCACTTTAACTCCTTCATTTCCAATGACATGCCCCAAAAATTGAACTTCCTTTAACCAGAACTCACATTTGGTAAACTTGGCATACAACTTCTCTTGACGAAGTATTTCCAATGCTATCCAGAGGTGCTGCTTATGTTCTTCTTCCGACTTAGAATAAATAAGGATGTCATCAATGAATTCCACGACAAATTTGTCCAAATACTTCTTTAATACTCGATTCATCAGATCCATAAATGCGGACGGGACGTTGGTCAGTCCAAACGGCATTACTAAGAATTCATAATTCCCATATCTGGTCCTGAATGCGGTCTTGAGAATATCTTCATCTTTGATCTTTAATTGATGGTATCCCGATCTCAAATCGATCTTTGAAAAGCATTTTGCTCCCTTCAGCTGGTCAAAAAGGTCATCTATTCTTGGTAGCGGGTAGCAGTTCTTGGTCGTTACCTTATTCAACTCTCGATAATCTATGCATAATCGCATGCTCCCATCTTTCTTCTTGACAAACAGAACAGGTGCTCCCCATGGCGACATACTTGGCCGTATCACTCCCTTATCCAATAATTCTTGTAGCTGGCTCGCCAACTCTTTCATTTCTGCTGGTGCCATCCTATATGGGGCCTTTGAAACTGGTTCCGTGCCTGGAGCAAGGTTGATCTCGAACTCGATTTGTCGATCTGGTGGTAAGCCTGGTAGTTCATCAGGAAACACATCGGGAAACTCGTTAACTACAGGAATATCTTCTATGTTAGGGCTGCCTTTTTTTGAATCCACTACATAAGCTAGGAACAACTCACAACCTTTTCTAAGTAGCTTCTTAGCCTGAACGATTGTAAGAAATAGTTGCTCTTGCCTCTGCCCCTTGAATACTACCTTCTCTCCACTCTTCGTCTTTAAATACACTTTCTTGGTCTTAGAATTAATCTAAGCGTTATTTTCTCCTAACCAATCCATGCCTAAAATTATGTCAAACTCTCCCAACTTGAAGAGTATCAAGTCGGCTGAAAACTTCTACCCCGAAATATCAATCTCACACTTTGGACAAAATTGATTCACAGGAATCTTCTCTTGGTTCGAAATTACCACATTTACTACCTCACTCATAATCATTTTATCACATTAAAGCTTATCAACAAAAGATTCTGATATGAATGATCTTGTTGCTCCCGAATCAATCAATACTTTAGCTTTGACATTATTGAGTAAAAGTGTACCTGCTATCACCTCAGAATTCTGAACAGCATCCTTCATCTTCAAATCAAATGTCCTTGTTGTTGCTTGCGGGGTTGGTGTAGGTGGTGGAGGTAATGCCAATACCTCGGCTGGCACGCTCGCACTGGTACTTGCCACGTTCATTAAAGCTTTGACGGGTCCGGTTGCCTTGCACTCCCTAGCTATGTGTCCAGTCTTCCCACACTTGTAACACGTAACTCCTGGCTTCAGCATCTTGCACTCATTTACCAGATGTCCCTTCTGATTGCACCTATAGCATGTCATGCTCAGCTTATTACATAATCCAGGGTTCCTTCTTCCACAGTGCTTGCATTCCGGTCTCGGGAACTTATTTTCTCCAACTTGCCCTTGGCTTGCCTGACTGCTCCCCTTTGATTCTTGCCTTTTACACAAATTTCCCTTCTTTTGAAAATTTCCACCCTTCTAGAATCCGATCCTCTTTATATTTCGATCTTGTGAACTTCCCGCTTCAGACTTTTCTCCATAAAATGGAACCTTCCTCTTCTTGTTATCCCTTTCCCTCATTGACAACATCCCATTATTCTCAATCAGAGCAGCTTTCTGTACTACTCCCGCATAAGTATCAAGCTCAAACATAGCCACTCTATCTCTGATCCAAGGCTCCAATCCTTGCTGAAATCTCTTCGTTTTTTCCTCCTCAGTACTGGTATACTTTGTCACGAACCTTGACAACTCTGTGAACTTCTTCTCATACTCCAATACAATCATGTTCCCTTGCTTCAGCTCCAAAAATTTGAGTTCCATCTGATTCTGCATGTACTTAGGGTAATACTTGTCCAGAAATAACTTTTTAAATCTCTCCCAAGAAACCTGCTGAGTGACTTCCATAGCGTCTACTGATTCCCACCAATAGATGACTTTACCCTTCAAGAAGTAAGTAGCATACGGCATCTTCTGATTGTCTCCTAACTGTACCAACTCAAAATCCCTTTTCCATCTCCTTGATCCATGTGTTAGCTATTACTGGATCAGTGGTATCATGAAATGCAGGTGGTTTCACATTCTGAAAAGCCTTGAAAGTGACAATTTGTCTAGGTGGTACTGGTGGTTTAGGTGGTTGGTGTGGTTCACGGTTATCTTGGTTTTCAATTCATTGTTGAAGAGTTAGTTGTTGTTGAGCTATAGCATTGGTTTACTGTTGCAAAGTTTCCAGTAGTCGAAGAATATTTGGGTCTGTGGTGGATGTGGTTGTTGGGTTCTTCTTTTTGGGAGGCATGATCCTGAAATAAGAGTTATGTTAAGACAGATATGAACAATTTGAGGGTATCGCATGGCATTCTTATCTACATATGAGGTCAAGTTTCAAATTAAGCAGATATGGTGATGCATATAAAAATGTAAAATAACAGTTGAGAGCAAATGGAACAATAGAGCATGATTATTGAAATTTAAAGGTCACAATACATGGGATTAGAACAAAGTCTGATTCTAGGATCAACAGGCTTATTTAAAGGAAATAACGGAAACAACTGGGAAATTCTACGGAGTCTGATAGTACAACAACATGAAAGGTAAATGGAAAGAACTAAGGCTCCACTCCATCTGAACGGGGCTTGGTAGTCTTTTCCTCTCGAAGCGTCTTTACAATGCTCTGGAGCTCATCCGCCACCATCTGAATGACATACTGGCTGGTACGGTCCCGGTGCGCTGGCATCTCCTCAAGCTTAGTGTTGACGTACTGAACCAAGGTCTCAAGTATCGCAGTCATCTGTTCCTTGGGCTTCCCTTCGTAGTTTCGGCTGTCCGGATACACGTTCTTCAGTCGGTCTATCAGTCGGTCGTACTTGCCCTGAAGCATGTCAAACTCGCGCCTCAACTCAGCATACACAGTGAAAGCAATAGTGTCGTCCGACCCAGAGGATGACGAGGAATGTGCCCTTTGCTAACAACCAATAAGAGGAGTATTAATAATAAATTTACTTAACCTACTCTCTCGCATAATATTTATAACCTACACATATATCCTAGAACCTATTTGGGCTGTCCAGGGACTCTAAACCGTAGCTCTGATACCAAAACCTGTCACACCCCAACTTAAACAGCAGATTAAATATAGCTATTACAATATTTTAAAAGAAATAACATAACCAAATCCAAGATCTTACAGTTTAGGGTTTGGAACAGCCCAACACTACCAACTATTACATCTGATTTTAAATACCGAGTCCTCATACAAACTACTATCACTTATTCTACCCGAGCTCGAGCATAAGCATCAGCATCACAGGTCTTACGGGCAGTCTGCTTGAATCTAACCATAGCTGCTAGCTGTAATATCAGGGTAAAGCAAGGAGTGAGCCAAATGCTCAACAAGTGCTAAACAATATGATACAAAACATAAATCGAGATATACATTAAAGAATGATTATAGAAAGACATAACCACTGATAATGAGAGATAAAACTTTGGGTGATGGCATCATTTTGTTTGTATCAAAACAATTTCAAAATCATACCGTTTAATCAAAATCATTTTATGACGCTACGGATTACAGCCGGTGATCAGCCGCGAAGTAATCCCGAACCTCGCTGGGTTCTAAAACATTAATGGGAATCCCTAGGCAACTTTTAAGCCTAAAATAAGTGTGAAAAGGACTCGCGTCTCAGTCCAGATCCACTATACAAAGAAAACATTTATCCCCCTTTGGGACTAAAAACCCACATTTATTTATTTCAAAAACTGATGCCGAATTATAACAAAATCTCTTTTTACAGTAAACATCTTTATCAAGGGATTATAGATCAACTCGAACACGGGGAAATGCTACTAACTCTCAGAGCCATGAATCACAAAACTATACTCTATTAGGGTAACTGAATGGTTTTCATATTTCAAAGTTTGGACAAGAGAATTTAGCGAGGCTATTGGATATCATGAAGGGAAATGCCAAATTGGGCTTAAAGCAATGGTTTCTCATCAAGGTTCAAGTGCTGGATCATCAAGGAGGTAAGCTTCATGAATACTAAGGGTGTTAAGATATGAAGAAATGATTTTTAGTTCAGGATATATCAGAATTGTCAAGCTTTAGGATAAGAAAGAGGGGTATCAATCAATGAGGAATCACTTTGATAAGTATCTGACTTCCAGGGTTCAAGGTAAGGTTCTATAGGGGTTCAAGTATCAGGATGAGATATCAATACTTAGGAATCATCAGCATGTTAATCAAGAGAATCAACCAAGAGTTATAACTGCCCTTTTCTTTTATCATGGCATTCAAATTACTTTAATATATTATCATGATAAGACTACTTTGCAATACGTACTCGATGGTTCATGGCATTTCTATATAATTCAAAGATAAACATAAGATACGCTTGATTTAATATATCAAATGACACAGGATAGTTGCAGCAATGTATGAACTATTAGCAGTAAATACGAAGGACAAGTTGAATCACTTGCCTTGAGAAAGGCTGGTCTGGTCTGACTGGTAGGAGCAACTGGAGCTTCACTCGACCTTTATGGCAAGTTTTCCCTTGTCTCGAGATCCTACATAAATAATAATAATCTTCATTATAATATACTCTCACCAACTAAACCTATTTACAACCCGAAATTAAATACGGATGGCACTTAGGCCTATATGCACTTAATTTTATATTCACCTTTAAATTACAATTGTACACACATAGCCACATAATCACATATCATATATTAATACCAAATAACACCATATACACCATAATGCAACACTAGGCTTGGATGATCTCGACTCACAACTTAAGTCACTTGGTCGCTAAACTAGACAAAGTCTTCAAATTTTGGCTTCCTAACTCAATGTGCCTTTACTAAACTATCCAAAACCTATTAACCCTCACTTGTGCCTTTTGCTCTACTGACCTTATACTATCTTACAACTATGGTGGTCAACCTAAAACTCACTCCTAAGTGTTCTAAAACTATGTGATAAGTGAAAGTGCTCACTGGTGCAAATTTCAGAATGACAACTATGGTTTCTTGAGTGCATTAGACACTCTTAAACTACAATTTTTCCTTCAAAACTTTTACACAAGACTCTCCTGACCTAAGGGCATCTCACAAACTTGATGTGGCTCAAGGGCCTGGCTTGGGCCTTCTTGGGCCTAAGCGAAAAGTCCAAGGTTCCCCTGTTTTTCTGGGCAGAAAATGCCCTGACTTGAATTAACTTGTGACACATGGTTCTAACCCATATCCTCTGAACTATGGTTGGAAAAACTTCTCTGACACTCCCTCTAACTAAGGCCCAATAGGTACTAATGAGAGCCTACCGATGACATGGTCAAATCTCTCTATTTCTAAGTTGCAACAAAACTGTCCCCTGCTGGACAGATTTTGTTATTCTACTTGTGCACCTAACCAAATGACATGCAAACCTCCAACCAACACCTAAAACCTTTTATATACTCCCAATACAAACTTCTGGTGGCTTGGGCCTCAAAGTTCACATCAATGACATGGTCAAAACTCACTCTAAACCTTGGGGTACTAAACTGATTTTCTGCAGAAACTATAACTCTCCTTTCTCCAAGGTTTTGACTTGACAAACTCAACTACCAACAACCCAATACCCAAACCAAGACTTAAACATGGTGATCTACTGAACTAACTCCCTTATTCTCAAAATAACTTTGGTGGAGATCATCCTTTACCTATGGTACAATTATGGCAAATCAAAAGAAACTACACTTCCCAACTCACAAATTATCAAGTTTTTTTTTTGAAACAAAAAGATATGCATTTTTATAAAAGATAACCATAAATTATTACCATGCATCAAGGAGTATTAATCAATATTAACACCTTAATCCTACTGAAATTAAAGCTTACTAACAAAATCTTTCCAAATGATCAAAATCTTATAACATTCTAAGAGAAATTCACATGCGTGCATGTCCTCGAGTTTTGCAAGCCAAACAACATGTTTTCTAAATATGTTTTACCAAGAAATTTACATGCAAGCCTAGCATGAGCTATATCTAGATGATCACTTAGCATTCAAGGAGTTTCATCAAATTTTCACCATAAAATTCAAGCCATTATCACATAAACATGCAAATATTGAACAAAGCAACAAGAATAGTCTTAAGGACCATTCATTTGGCTCCCCTATGGTCATGGCCGAATGAAATGGAAGGGAATGGCCATTTAATCATCAAGAGTTTCCTTCTCAAGACTTGGTACTTCTCCATTCCTTTTAGTCCTCTCAAAAACAACCCTAAACTCACAAGAATCAAGGTTGTACTTTGAGTTTCAACTAAAACCTTTACTTGCAACCTTAAAACTTAAACTTTCTACTCAAAACTCTTTGAAATATGAGTGATCATGGTATGGGAAATAACATTTACTTGTATAGAGGGTGGAAGCTTGGTTGAGGAATGAAGAAAAATGGGGAGGTGGTGGTTTCGGCTAAAAGCCGAGAGTGAAGGAGGGAGTAGCCGAGAGTGAGAGAGAGGAGAGAGAGAAGAATGAGTGTGGTGGTGAGTGATGTGTGAAATGATCATGTCTTTACTTGTTTTATGGTTTTTGTGTTGACAAATGTGAGTGAAAATAGGAATTGACATGATTACCCTTCCACTTGTACTTGGTTTAATTTGCATGCAAGGGTAAAGACGGTATTTGGCTAGAAAATAAGAGTTAGTGGGGTGGTTATTGACTCTTTAGCCCTTTTGGATTGAATAGAAAGGATTTGCATGCAAGGATAACTATGTAATTTGCTAATTATGACAATTAATACTTATAAAGATTTAATTTTATAAAATAAAACACAAGTTTAAAAATTATAAAATTTATACCATAAAATAGCTTGGATTTTTTTGGAAATTTTATAAAACTACTTTTGAAATTTGTGAGCAAAATAACTTTTAAAAAGAAATTTATTCAAGGTTTAAAATATTTCTTATAAATCAAAAAAATGAAAGAAATAAATAAACTTTTGATTTGAAAAATCATATACCACATATCGAAAATTTAAGACGCAGAAATTCTCATTCACACAAGCATACAATAGTTGAATATATTGGCATTCGGCTTTATAATTACACCAAATTTATAATTAATATTACACAGAAATGTCGGTGTAACATTAGGTGATAGTCCCACCAACCCTTTAATTGGCCAGAGAACCCTGCTATGAGTAATTCAGCTATAACTTTGTCTAGGGTTCCTATTTGGGTTGTATAAGCATTGGCTGCCATGGTCATTTATTGTAAATGATTTAGAATGTTATATTCAGACATCCTGTCTATATTCCATTCATAAATAGAGGATGCATTGAATTTAGACTAGGTTAAAATTTCAGGTCTATTTTTAACTCCAATGTCTGGGGCTGTGAATTTTGGAATCATTTGTCGGAGGTCATGAACTTGGGTTATTTCATTTATGAAAGCATCTTCATCTAAGTCATGATGTATGACATTCAGTTGTTTAGATGAAATACTGTCAGCAGCTATTTGGGTTATGGAAGAGGAGGCTTCAAGTCTGCTAAGATGGTCTTTGATGGCTTTAACGAATTCTGGTCTATTTGTTTGAATTTGTTGTTGGCTTTTTCTAGAAACTTGGTATGGTTTAAAGATGGGTTCTTGGTTATTAATACTTTTGGGAAAATCTATTGTTTTTTGAATTCGGTCTTCTATTCGGTTTAGTTGACTTCCTATGTTATTTAGGTGGGTGTTTATGTAATTAACAACAAGGATTGTATTCCTAGTACTTTTTAGTATGTCATCATCTGGTCTCTTGATGGGGTGCGCCTCGATTTTTTCACTATGAACTGTTAGTGTGACATTTCTAAAAGGTGGGTGGTGTGATTCTATAGTTCCGCTACTTGTTTCCCATTGTTTCTGTTTTTCGCTCATGCTTCGAGTGATGGGGTTTAAGTAATTTGTGAATGGGAAGAATAAGTTTTGGTCAGAGGATTAAATTTCCAACCAATCAAAGAATAACATTTGGATTTTGTTTTGATTGAGAAATTCATAATAAATTTCTTGAAGTTGTGTCTTTTGTTCTTTGAAGTTGGTAAAAAACTAATTTCTTTTTTCAGTATTTTTGGGAGAGTAGAACTCTTCACGAAGAAAAGTTTTATTGATTTGAAATTCTATTTCAATCACATTTAGCTCAATTATAGCAGAGAAGGATGGGGATGTTGGTGATAAAGGGGAAACCGTGTTTTGGTTTAGTGGTAATTGACTTTGTTTATAAAAAGGGTGAGGTATATTGGAAGAATAATCCACAGCACCCATAGAGGTATTTGGTATATCTGATGTAGAGTATCTTGGTCTTGAGGAAGTCTTAATGATAGAAGGGATTTGAGAAATCCTTCCTAAATTTAAGGTTTTTGAGGAAGCATCAGAATATCGAGAACTAATAAAAGGGGCTCGGGATGATCGATCAAATGCAAGAGTGACTCTTCCATTGTCATCTTGGTGTATTTGTGTGTTTGGTTCTAATCTTTCCGGTAATCTCCGGCGAGCTACTCCTAAAACCCATTCAGTGGGAAGGGAAATGTCATGCCATTTTATGGATCGAGGAATGACTGTGTTAGACCTTGAAAGGTCAGTTTGAAGAAGGATGGTTTCTCCTTTGACGAAAGTATTTTTATGCCCATCATCACCAATGGACATTATTGCTTTGTAATGAATTCAAAAGATTAAAGCAACCAGAATTGATCCTTCTAACATTTTATAGTTGTGAATTTAACTTGGAGTGTCATGCTATGGATAACATTCCTGTCTTTAAGAGAAATGGATAAATTTGGATAGCAACTAAAAGAGATGGGTCCGTTACATAGACTTGATTCTATGGAACTTAACAGAGAGTCATTGAACTCAAGGAATCTAGCATCTCTTAAAATGACTAATATTGAGGTGTCTAATCCTTCTTTGGTTAAGGGCTTAATTCCTACTTGGACTAGACATATATGGATGTAATTGTATGATTTTGCTAGTTTTTCTAGGGAACTTTTGGTGAGAAGGTGAATTGTTTCGAATGATTTTGATAGGTGTATGTCCCTTTCTTCGGTTTTGATGGAAGAACTTGAACTATACCATATTGTATCATAAACTTGGCTTTTTGGGATTTTTGGGATGTCCCAACGCTCTATTGCTTTTTGGAGGTTTTCGACGTTAGTTTCCTCATTATGTGTAATATTTCTTGAGTCTGACGTACTAGTGGAAGAATTTGAAAGAGATGTAGTTCTGCTGAATGCAGAATCCATGTTCTAGGTTCAAAAAAGACGTAGGCTAAGCTTTTACTTACAATCCTAGAGAAAATGGGTTTACTGCCTCCTATGGACTTATATACATATATATATATATGATAGAGAACTCTGTGATACTTTGAATAGCACACAACTGCTTTACAAGTGAACAAACAAACTACAGAGAAATTCTTAACAAGTACAACTTTATCTATCTCTCTGAAAAATGTGCTTGCTTAGTTATTTGTTGTACTTGCTATACTTGGTTTATATAACACCAAGTTACATGACAATAATACAAGATAATAAAACAAAATAAATCTAGTCTAATATCATGTTTCTACATTACTATGTCCAGCATCTTTGAATATCTTCACATTTGCATGGAAATGGTAATGCTTCTTTGTTCTCAAAATCCATCTTAACAGGCTGCCACATTCCTTTTGCAGACACCCGATGCATGTGACTGTGTTGTCACTATCAACAACTATTTTGAATATGATTATCCGTCAGGACTATGTTGGTCATCCGTCGGGAGTCATGTAAATTATCCGTTGGGAATTTTGGTGATCATCCGTCGGGAGCCTTTGTAGATTATCCATTGGGAGTCTTTCTGCCACTTGAATCTATTTCACTTGTACAGAATTACAAGACATCTTATATTTACAATTGGCCAATCTATTCTGTACATCAATCTAGTAGTCATCATGACTTACAGAATCCTACAATATCTACTTAACAGAAATATGTTGTTTGCAGAAATGTGCTACAATACTTATTATTACATAAGCTAAACTCTCGATGGATGTTTAGTTATCATCCATCGGGACTATAAAGATCATCTGTCAGGACTATAATAAAATATCCGTCAAGAGCTACAAAATTTACTAAGTTACTTATCATCAAATTCACAACATATTCCTAACAACTGTGTTAACTTTGATCTTCCTTTGTCATTTAATCTCCGCCCTTGATCTTGCACACTCAAGTTGTTTTTTGTAGACTTGTCAATCCAACTGGTTGGATTGTTAATCGTGGATATTGAACTGATATGCACTTTGTATTTTGAGTTTTTCCTCGAGATCTCCAGTTTGGTATATAGAGAACTTGACATCTCGATAAGTATATTGTCTTATCGAGTTTTTCCTCGAGATCTGCACTGAAGAATGGACCTTTTATTCCTATGGAAAGGATTGAAGAGTCTACAGAAGGAGACATGGTCATCCCATCTTACTATGGTCCTAAGGATCCTTCAAAATACACATACATTGAGAAGGAAAAAGTTTCTCTTGATAGTGATCTGCAATTAATTCTGATAGAGTCACTTGACAATGTCATATACAATAACATTGTCAATTGTGATACATCCAAACAGATCTGGGAGAAAATAGAGATTCTTGTGAAGGTACAGAGGAAGTTAGATCCATCCAAAGGAGAATACTGGTGTCTCAATATGAGATTTTCATACTAAATCTAAAAAACGTATAACTAATGTCTTTGAAAGATACAACAAGCTGATTAATAACTTGCAACTTCATGACAAATACTATGAAGCTGAGGAGGTTAACTTGAAGTTTTTGCTCACCCTTCCTGACCATCTAGAACAGAAGATTTCAGCTATAAGAGAAGGGAGAGACTTGAGCAGAATGACACTGGAAGTTTTGTATGGAATACTAAAAACCTATGAACTGGAAATGATCCAAAGAAAATCCCTAAGAGCTAGTCAAGAGCACATTGTTAATGGATCAAGTGCACTATTTGTTAATAACAGCCAGTCATTTGATGATGAACTAGAAATCCAGACTCTAGTTGCTTTAATTAATGAGCAAAAGAACAAGGAACCACAGAAGCAAGTTATTCTTGAACTTGAAGAGGATGAACTCTATACCCTGGATGAACTGGATGAGTTAGATCAGTCCATGGCTTAGCAAGAAAATTCTCTAATATTAGAGGAAAGAAGCCAAAGTTCTTCAAAAACAAGGGACAAACATCCAACAAGGACAGCAGCTGGAAGGCAAAGGCACAGTATAACTCTAGAAGCAAAAATGGCTACAAAATAGGATCTGTTGACAGGTCAAAGATCAGGTGCTTCAATTGTGATGAATTGGGCCATTTTGCTATAGAATGCAGGAAGCCAAAGAAAGTGAAAAATGACAAGGCCTATCTTGAATTGGAGGCAAAGTATGAGGCTCTTCTAAGAAAGCAACAGGGTAAAGCTTATATTGCAGAAGGAAAGAGTTGGGATGATTCAGATAATGATGATGATGAGGAAGTAGGAAACTATACACTCATGGCCTTGGATCAAGGAGAATCATCCTCATCAAAAAACACAGGTACCAACTCTTACCACTATTGATTTAAATGAAATTTAATATAAGGAGACTGTTGAAAAGATGAGCATAGAAATGTTCCACATTTATACTAGCATGGTAGCATCTACTGAGGAGGTCAGTAGGTTATCAAAAGCTAATGAGAAGCTTGAGAATGAGAAATAAAAGTTTGAGCTATTGCTTGTGGAGCTTGAGACATTCAAGCAAGAAAATGAATATCTAAAGAACAAGCTCAAGTGTGCTAGTGAAATAGAAGCTGTGTTAAGAGAAAAGATAGAGAAGAATGAGGTGAAATTAAAGTCATTTAGGGATGCATCTCAACTAGTTGGTCAGTACCATTAGAAGAACAAGCCATATGCTAACATAACTATTGGCTTGGATTATGATGCATTGAACAGCAATAAGAAAGGTAAAGGTGACAAGGGAAAGGCAACAATAAATGAAGATGTCCCATCCATGCTGAGAAAGGTTGATTCACCACTGTTCAAGGCATGTGAAGTAAATTTCAGTGAAGAGGAGTTGATTATAAAGCAAGAACTTGTTGATGAGGATAATGAGAAGAAATGCACAAAAACAACTCCAACTTCTAAAGCTGAGAAGAAGCCCATGGTAAACCAAACTCCCAAAAAACCAATCAAGGAAGTTAAGACTGAGAATGCAAGAAAGAAAAAGAAAAACAGAAATGGGAAGGTTGGAATAAACAAAAGCAATAACTTCATATTTGTTGCAGATGCTCCTAGGAAACAGTGTCAGAAATGTGGCTCTACAAATCATCTAACTCACCTTTGTAAAAAGGTTGTTAGTGAGCCAAGATTGGGAGCATGCAAGTATAATGAAGTAAAAGCTATTGATCCTTACTCATTTTGTGACAAGTTTGATTGCATACCTTACAACATGAAAGTAATGATAAGTTGCCACAAGCTGAGAATAGATCTTAAGGAAGTCAATATTTAGTCCTTAGCTAAAAAGAAAAATGCACATCAATCAATAAACTCTATTCTTTCTGAATCATCAATTTCTACTTCTACCAAATTTGTTAAGAAGAAGAAAGTACCTAACACTGCTTGGGTTGTTAAACACACTTAATCCTCATTGTGTGCAGGGAAAAATGAAAAAGGTCATATGGATCATAGACATTGGATGCTTAAGAAATATGATAGGGGATATGGCCCTGCTATCACAATTTGAGGAGATAGATGGCCCATTAGTGACTTTTGGAGACAACACCAAAGGTTTCACAATGAGATATGGCAAGATAATTTCTGGAAATATTGTCATTGAAGATGTAGCACTGATAGCTGGTCTTGAGGTGAATCTTCCGAGTGTCAGCCAATTAATAGATAGAGGATTCAGTGTTATATTTGACAAAGAAGAATGCTTAATTATCAGCAAAAAGACTGGTGAAACTGCTTTGAAAGGAGTAAAGAAAGGAAGCTTATTTATTGCAGACCTGGACTTAGCAAATGAGGATGGAATTTTTTGCTTCTACACCAAGGCATCTGAAGAACAAAGGAAGCTGTGACATAAAAAGCTCTCTCATTGAATTACAAGACAATCAATGCTCTAGTCAAAAAGGAGTTTATGAGAGATATGCCAAATCTGGAGTTTGCTCAAAATGAAGTCTGTAAAACTGTGAATTCAATAAGTGCACCTTTGCAACTTATTCACATGGACTTATTTGGACCAGTAAATGTCTTATCAATTTCAAGAAAGAAATATGCACTTGTGATGGTGGATGACTACTCAAGGTACACATGGGTAGAATTTATGCATTCTAAGGATGAGACTCCACACATCATAATGGAACACATCAAGAAGATTGAGAAGCAGACTGAAGATCAGGAAAGTGTGAAAAGATTGAGGAGTGACAATGACATAAAATTCAGAATTGTAACTTTAAGAGAATTCTGCAAAGACAAGGGAATAGTTCAAGAATTCTCAGCTGCTAGAACACCTCAGCAAAATGGGGTAGTTGAGAGATAGAATAGAAGACTAGTAGAGGCTACTAGAACAATGTTATAGGATGCCAAATTGCCAACAAGTTTTTTGGGAAGAAGCTGTCAACACTGAATGTAATATTCAAAACAAATATCTCATAAATAAGAATCTTGGAAAATCACCCTACTCAATCTTATCTAAAAGAAAGCCTACTGTGAAGCATGTTCATGCGTTTGGAAGCAAGTGTTATATTTTGAAAGACAACTCTGAATATGTGGGAAAATTTGACTCTAAAGTTTTTGAAGCAATTTTTTTGGGGTATTCATTGGAGAGAAATACCTACAAAGTCTATGTTCTTGTACAAAAGAAAATTATGTAAAGCACAGATGTAACTTTTGATGATGACAAGTGTCCAGGCTTAGAATTCCTTGATGAAAATGAAGCTGAGGCCCTGAAATTTAAAAATCTCAACATTGATAGTGATTCTGAGGATGAAGCTGGGGTCAATACAAATCACAGAATGGATGAAGAGTCAACTGAACAAGTGAACCATGAAAATGGAAGCTCATCTCAAACACCTGAATTTGATAGCACAAACTAAGGGGGGAAAGAGGAGAAGGTTCTGCAAGTCATGCCAATGGTGAAGAAAATGCAGAAAACTCAAGTCAATAAACTCACACCAGGCAATGGGATAGGAGTCACACAAGAGAAGCAATTATTGGTGATCCAACTGTTGGAGTGAGGACTAAAAGTTCAACTGCCAATGAATGTCTTCATGCATGTTTTTTTCACAAGTTGAGTCTCAGAAAACTGAGGAAGCCGTACTTGATCCTGATTAGATATCTGTTATACAAGAGGAGCTAAATCAGTTTGAAAGAAACAAAGTTTGGGAGTTGGTTCCTGCACCAAAGAACAGAAGTGTAATTGGAACAAAGTTAGTGTTCAGGAACAAAATGGATGAAAATAGAATTCTCACCAGAAGTAAAGCAAGGTTGGTTGTAAAAGGCTACTCACATGAGGAAGGAATTGATTATGATGAAACTTTTGCTCCAGTTGCAAGACTTGAAGCAATAAGGATATTTCTTGCAATTGCTGAACACTAAGATTTTAAGGTGTATCAAATGGATGTGAAGAGTGTATTCCTTAATGATGAGTTGGAAGAAGAAGTTTATGTGCAACAGCCACCTAGCCTTGAAGATCCAGAATTTCCAAACTTTGTGTACAAGCTACTCAAGACTCTATATAGACTAAAGCAAGCAACTAGAGCATGGTATGACACATTGTCAGAATTCTTACTTAAACATGGTGTCACTAGAGGTACAATTAACAAGACTCTTTTCTACTAGTAACATGGTGATGATATGATCCTAGTTCAGATTTATATAGATGATATCATCCTTGGTTCTACTAATGAAAGCTATGCCAAAGATTTTCAAAGCTCATGCAGAGTGAATATGAATTGAGTATGATGGGAAAGTTAAGTTACTTTCTTGGAATTTAAGTCAGTCAAAGAAGTGATGGAATCTTCATCAGCCAAACTAAGTATGTCAAGGATTTATTGAAGAAGTTGGTATAGTTGATTGTTCACATGCATCAACACCTATGTCTACAGCTACAAAGTTGGATGAAGATAAAAAGGGAAAAAGTGTAAACATTTCAGGTTATAGAGGAATGATTCGATCTTTGCTGTATTTAACTGTTAGTAGACCAGACATTATATTTGCAACATGTTTGTGTGCAGGATTTCAAGCTAATCCAAAGGAATCACATTTGATGGTTGTGAAGAGAATTTCCAGATATCTAAAGGGGACTCCAAACTTGGGATTGTGGTATCTTAAGGGAACAGGTTTTGAAGCTGTTGGATACACAGATGCAAATTTTGCTGGATGTAGGGTTGACAGAAAGAGTATTAGTGGAAGTTGTCAGTTTCTTGGAAAAAGACTTGTATCCTGGTATAGCAAGAAACAATAATCTTTATCAACTTTTACAGCTGAGGCTGAATACATAGCTGCTAGAAGTTGTTGTGCTCAAGTGCTTTGGATTAGAAATTAGCTAATGGATTATGGCCTAGTGTTACACAAAATTCCTATTATGTGTGAAAATACTAGTGCTATATCTATTGTGGCTAATCCATTTAATCATTCTAGAACAAAGTAAATTGATGTAGATACCATTTTATTAGAGAACATGCTACAAATGGTACCATTGAGCTTATTTTTGTTCCAACAGAAAAACAGTTAGCTGGCATTTTTACTAAACCTTTGGATGAAGCTACTTTCACTAGACTTGTAGGTGAAATTAGAATGCTAAATTCTTCATCCTAAAGGCAAGAACTCAACTAATATTTTACAGTAGATTGATTTCTAATAAATCAAAATTGATTTGATTTAATTGGAAATTAACTGAAATATGAGTTATAAATATTTCAGAATTCTCTATATATTTATTTTTCAAAATTTAGCTTGGAAATTTTCAATTCTAAGAAAATTGTCTAAATATTGATTTGCATTTTCAATGTGTAAAATTAGCATAAGGCAGAATCAAAGAGAACAAAAGTATATAGAGAACTGAGTTCTCGTAAGTTTAATTAATTTCTCGACAAGCCATTTTAAGACATCTCGAGTGAGTTCTCGATAAGTCATTTTTCTGACTTCTCGATAAGCTTTATTATGACTTATCGATAAGTCATTGTAGAGTTCTCTATAAGTGTTAACTCATAGAGTTCTCTACAAGTATAATTCTTAGACTTATCCACAACTTAGAACTGGGATAATTTAACTTAATAAATTATTTTGGTAAAATAATTTCGATAAAATTCACTCTAATTTTATTTTGATTTATTCAAATAAAAATTGGAAACAATTCAGTCCATTCAGGACAAACTTGGTATTCATTTGACATCTCGAAAAGTCATTTTCTAGTTCTCGATAAAAGTCAGGAAAATGACATATCGGTATGTATCTATTCTCTCAATATGACTTCTCGATAAGCAAATTACAAACGTCCATTTTTAGTTCTCGATAAGTCATTTACCTTTTACTATAAATACCCATACATCTGGACATACACCTCTTTACGCCTTCGAGATCTCGAAGTGACCTAATTATTCCAAATCTAAACCGTTTTCTCTCATTTCAAGCTCTTTCTCTCTAATTTTTCTTACCCACTCTAATTCAAACTATTCCAATGGCATCAAACACAGTTACACCTTTCATCCTGAAGGAGGGCACCAATTATCTTGCTTTTGCTGATGCAAACCAAACTCCTGACAGTTTCAAGAGCTTTGTGAAGTTCCTTTCTGAAACTTACTTTGAAGGTGCTCTAACTGCAAATCTAGTGTTGTACTTGGATGTTCTCGGGGATTTTTGGAACACAACTGTGGTGAGAACTGTGGTACATGAACACCAGGCTGTATCTATTATCGTTAACTGTTCCATTAGAGGCCAACAAGTGGAATTTTCTAAAGATGATATCAATGTAGCTTTGGACATCCCAACTGGAAATATGTTGGAGGTTCCAACTCAGGATGAGCTAGCTGAGTTCATGGACTTCATTAACTATAGTGAAAGAATCAACCTGGCTAGTTTGAATAAGAAGTACCTAAGGAGGGAATGGTCCTTTTTGTTTGATTCTATTATGAGGGCCTTCACTTGCAGGAAAGACAGGGTATGACAACATCTCTAGTGTTGTCTAGAAGCTGGTGTTCTCAATGGCCTACAACAGATATTTCAATGTAGGTCATCTCATCATGGAGGAGCTAAGCACCAGGCTAACCATACCTTTGACATTAAGAGTTAAAGAAATTTTTCTTCCTAGATTTATAATGTCTGCTTTAAATCATAAAGTGCATGATATTCACATGCAAAATGGTATAGATAAAAACAAATAGACAACTGTAAGCAAGTGTCCAAAGTTCTATTTGGTTCATTTATTACTAAAAATAAGGTACCTAAGGTCTTAAAATCACTTCATTTATGATGGAGAGATTCAGGACTTATCCTTACCCGATGCCTGACATGAGGTCTAATATTGAATCTAGTGCAGCAATGGCTCCTATCCCTGTGGAAGTACAAACACAGGCAACCAACAGGGGTCTTCCCAAGTAGAAACCCTTCCTTCTAGAAGCTAGGAAACCAACCACTTCATCCTCTCAAAAGGCTGATGTGAGTAAAAAGAAGAGAAGGCAAGTACCCTTGAAAGTAGTTCGTGAGAGTGGTGAGGATAATACAGAACTTGAGTCTAACCTGGTCAGAAAAGCAAAGAAGGAAAAACAAACTGAGTTGACCACTCAAGCCACCTCTGCACCCTCCCAACAGGATGCAGTTGTAAAATAGGGAATTAAACAGACTCTAGAGGCATCCTCTCAACAAGGTGTCTCTATTGAACAAAGCATCAACCCAAATACATCATATAAAGAGTCTGCACCAACACTTGAATAAATTCAAGTGTATAAAAGAAGAAATAAGGATGACATACACAAAGAGAGGACATCTTTTGAAGCTCCATCTTCTACTCAGGGGGAGCTGCCAACACTCAACTCTGAAATTCAAAATCTAATTTCTAAAATTTCTTCTTCATTTAATCAAACACTTGAATCTAATTCTCAAGTGTTGCCAACATCAAGTGACATGGTTCAAGAAACTGTGTTCATCACCCAAGACCCAAATTTAGTTGGTGAGAGGCTACATGTTGGGGTAGACTTTGATTACACCAACACAAACATAAGGTTTTCATCAGTTTTTAATGAAGACCCTATGATAGTTTCCAATGCTCCTTCATGTGGAAATCAACCTTCATAGGTTATTAGGTTTGAGGGTAGTACTCCTGAGGTGGAGTTATTTAAATCCTCTCCAATTTAATTGGAGGTTACTCTTGCAGGAACAACTCCCCTCAAAATCCTAGCTGAGATTGCACTCATAATTGAAGCTAGGAGTTCAATTGCCAATGATCCTGCTATGGGGGATGCAAGTATATCACATTTAAGTGGCAGTACTTTGAAAGAAGTACAAGGGTTTGAGGCTAGAGTACATGACAGTAACCTAGTCAATTCCCCTCCAATTCAAATGGAGGTTCCCACCACAAGTGGAGAACAACAAACTGTCAAAACCACAGTTCAACCTGTGAGTCAAACTGTGACATCTTCTCCAGGTGGTTCTATTGAAGATCTACCCTCCACTTCAAACCTAATAGATCAACCATCCACTTCTAACTCTTCTCAAACACAACCTCATTTGATCTCACAATGGCTACAGAAGACAGAAGCTCAACCTACAACTATCAATGATCTGTTAGTTGATCAGTTGTCTGGACTTGCTCAAATCTCACAACAGCTTCTCAGCTCAAACATGTCTAAACAAAATTACCAAGCTATCATGCTTTCATATCAGACAGGGGTTCAAGAACAGCAGGCCAAAATTATAAATGAAGTTGAATAAGATGGAAATTGTGATGCCTGGATGGACAAAAACTTTAGTTTAGAGAAGGATGAAGTATTAAAAAGGTTCAGGGAGGAGTACGTGACCATTCTTGGGAGCAATGCCAAATCTTTAACTCCACAAGAAGTCTATGATGCAGTCACTGAGGTCTACAAAGCTCAACTTAAAGCTTTTCATCTCTTTGGTAAAGCTCTAAAACTGCAATTGACTAATCATCAAGACAGAATAGGGAAACTGGTCAAGGACAAGCTAGATGAGATCATTCCTTCTCAGGTTAAAATCAAACAAAAATTCTCTAGATTTACTGATCAAATGGTCAAGTTTGATTTATCATCTATAGATAAGAGCATCAAGAATCTAAGGGAGCACCAATACTAATGACATTAGGGTCAAGTTAGATCAACTCCAGCAGGCTATATATGAGCCATCTGCTCTTTTGATGGAAGGAATCAAGAAAGTTGTGTAAGCTGCATATGTCACTTCTCTATCTTCAAGTTCTCAACAACCTATGTCAACATCAACCAACTTGCAAATCCAAGCTCTCCAATCTCAACTCTCCACTTTGCAGACAGCCAATAAGTCCTTGACAACTTAAGTATCACAACTCACAGCTATAGTTCAAAGTCAACAGGTTGATATTCAGACCTTGGTGGACTCCCATAAGCATCTACAAATGCAGAATTCTGTGTCTTTAGGAGCCATCATGGGTACACTCAACATCTCTTCGCCTGCGCTTCCAGAAGCTATTAGGCCTAAAATCCCTACACCTCTCATCTTGCCTTCTAACAAGCCTAAGGGGGAGATTGAGGTTAGGTTATTAAGATCATCTTCCCAAGCTGTTCAAACTGTTCAAAAAGGCAAATCCACAGAATTTGATGTTGGAATGGAGAGGCTTATAAAAGCAGCTGAGGGACCTAGTCTAAGCAGGGAATTTGATAAATTGCTAAAGGCTCTCAGGGCTTCTCTAAACAACAACTTCTTCACATAAAAAAAGGCTTTGGACAAGACAATAAATTTTATAAGGGTGATCTTGGTGACACGGGATAATTTTCAGAAGAAAAGAATTGTGTTCAACATTAATGACTCTGGGGTAGACAGATGTATACAGGTGTCCCTTAACTACCTCATATCAAGAAGGGCATCTGAGTTGGACATTCTGATAAATAAAGTCAACAGAGTGATTCACGAAGACACTCTCTTGCTAACTAAATTGAAGAAGGCTCAAGTAGCTGCTTTTCCAGAAGCATATTTACAGCTAAACAAGGGAGTGGTATACATCTGTCCAACCACCAAACATTACAAACTCTTCAAAATTTCTGGGGAGATATTTGAGAGATCCTGAAGCCAAGTTTCCCAAAACACAAATCAATAAGGATGACTTAGATAATGATGAGCAGAAGAAAGATGATCAAAAACCTTCTGGATCAAATCCAAGCCAATCCTCCAATGCAACTGGCAGCAAAGAAGATGAGAAGAAAAGAGATGCTAAGAAAAAGGGAAATGATGAGAAGAAGGGTGATGCGATAAGAAGAAAGAAGAAGGAGGATGGTTCAGTAACCAAGAAAAATGCCCTACCAATCCAAATCCAACAAACTCAAACCCCTAAGCCAACAAACTCAAACACTTTACCACCTCTAACCTTTAAGCCTAAGTTCTTGTACAAATATACTGCAAACACCATACTAAAAATACCAATCACCTCCATCCAAACCACTCTAAAGAAAATCTTAAACCTACCTTCCTTCAAGCCACCAATCAAAACTCATTACAAGTCTGTTGGAAGAAAACCAAAGAAACTGCAAGTTACTGAGAGGGTTATCTGGAACTGTTTCAATCAAAATGATTTTCTACCTCTAAACTCGTGCATTACAGATGATGACTACTTTCAACATTTATCTGAAGAAATAGTCAAAGTTTGGGTTGTATCATTGAGGGAAGTCAGAATCTATTATCAGGATAGTTCCTACACTTTACTTGGCAGAAATTTAATGGACACATTTTCAACCACATAGATTAAGAGGGTGATTAGCTTACTGAAGGATAAGGATACAAGTACAATGGAATGGAGATCTGTATTGGGTGTATGGTTGATAGTAAGGGAAGAAAGAAGAGCATCCTAGAAAGCTTCTTACTTCTGTAGGAGTCTTGGATCTCTCCCAACTCATAATTGCTTCGATCTTTGTGGGGTCCACCCTAATTCCTTCACTTCCAATTATATGCCCTAAAAATTGAAGTTCTTTTAACCAAAACTCACACTTTGAGAACTTTGAATACAATCTCTCGTGTCTAAGAATTTCCAAAACTATCCACAAGTGTTGTTCGTGCTCTTCTTCCGCCTTCGAATATATTAGAATATCATCAATGAACACCACAACAAACTGGTCCAAGTATTTCTTAAAAATCGATTCATCAAGTCCATAAAAGCTGCAGGGGCATTTGTTAATCTGAAAGGCATTACTAAAAACTCATAATGTCCATATCTCGTCCTAAATGTCGTCTTTGGGATGTCTTCTGGTTTAATCTTAATTGGTGGTATCCCGACCTCAAATCAATCTTTGAAAAACATTTTGCTCCCTTCAGTTGATCAAATAAATCGTTTATTCTCGACAACGAATACCGATTCTTAATCGTCATTTTGTTCAACTCTCGGTAATCGATACAGAGTCTCACGCTTCCGTATTTCTTCTTTACAAAAAGAACTGGCGCTCCCCATGGCGATGTACTTGGCCTTATGACTCCTTTATCCAAAATTTCTTGTATCTGACTCGCTAACTCCTTCATCTCGGCTGGTGCCATTCTATAAGCTGCCTTCGAAACGGGTTCAGTGCCTGGGGCAAGATTAATCTTAAACTCAATCTGTCAATCTGGCGGTAGTCCTGGTAATTCCTCTGGAAACACATCTGGGAACTCTCTCATTACTGGAATCTCCTTCATGCTAGGAACTTCCTTCTCTGAATCTACTACATAGGCTAAATATGCCTCACATCTCTTCCTAAGTAGCTTGCTGGCTTGACTGACGGTGAGAAATAGTTGTGCTTGCTTCTGGCCCTTGACCACCTTACTCCCATTCTTTGCTCGAAGATAGATCTTCTTAGATCTACAATCTATCTGAGCATTATTCTTTCCTAACCAATCCATTCCTAATGTTATATCAAACTCCCCTAACTTGAAAATTATCAAATCGACTGAAAACTTATGCCCGGAGATGTCAATCTGACATTAAGGGCAAAATTGACTCACATATATCTTTTCTTGATTGGCAATTACTATGCCCATTGCTTCACTCATATCCTTCTTATCACAGTTTAATCTATTAGCAAAAGTTTCTGATATAAAAGACTTTGTAGCTCCTGAATCAATCAATACTTTAGCTTTAACATTATTTATCAAAAGCTTACCAGATATCACCTCAGAATTCTAAACAGCATCCTTCATTTTCAGATTAAAAGTCCTTGCCGATGCTTACGGAGTCACTGTAGGTGGTGGAGGTAACGCCAACATTTTTGGTGGTTCTACGGTGCTAGTGCTTTCTATATTCAGCATGCTTTTGATTAATCCGGTCGACCTGCACTCCTTGGCGATATGTCCAACTTTTCCGCACTTGTAGCATGTTACTCCAGGTTTCTGTACCTTACATTCATTGTCCAAATGTCCCTTCTGATTACATCGATAACATGTCATATTGAGCTTGTTGTAAATTCCCGAATGCTTCTTCCCACAATGCCTACATTCAACCCAGGGTTGTTTGTCATCATTCGCTTGACCCTGATTCTGCTGATGGTTTCCTTTATTATCTTGTTTCTTGCTCACTTCCCATTTCTTCTGTGCATTCCATCCTTTCTGGAATCCAATTATCTTCACGTTTCTATCTTACTGGTACCCTGATCTGACCTCTCCTTCTGATGAAACACTTTCCTCTTCTTAATATCTCTTTCCTTTCTGGATTTTGCTCCATTACTTTCAATCAATGTCACCTTCTGAACTACCCCAACGTAGGTACCAATCTCAAACATTGACACTCTATCTCGAATCCAATATTCGAGCCTTTGTTGAAATCTCTAAGCCTTCTCTTCATCAGTATTCACATACTTAGTCACAAATCTAGAAAATTCTGTAAACTTCTTCTCATATTCCAAGATGGTCATACTTCCTTGTTTCAATTCCAAGAATTTCATCTCCATCTGTTTCTGCATATACCGGGGGTAATATTTTTCCAAAAATAACTCCTTGAACCTAGTCCAAGTAACTAGTTGAACTTCTTCCAAAGCTTTGAGTGAATCCCAACAATAAATTGCTTCCCCTTTTAAGAAATATGTGACATATACGATCTTCTGTTCTTCCCCTAGTCGAACCAATTCGAAAGATCTCTCTATTTCTCTTATCCAAGTGTTGGCTACTACTGGATCAGTGGTATCATGAAAAGCTGGAGGGTTCACATTCTGGAAAGTTTTGAAAGTCACAATTTGTTGAGGTGGCTCTAGTGGATCTGGTTGATGTTGGTGTTGATCATGATTCTCTCGGTTTCGAAATTATTTTTGTTGGAATTATTTTTGAAGAGTTTGTTGTTGTTGAGCAATTGCATTAGTTTATTGTTGTAGAGTTTCCAATATTCGAAGGATATTGGGGTCGGTTGCAGAAGCAGTACTGGTTTGCTTTGTCTTTTTAGGAGGCATATTTCTGAAAAGAAAATTGGTAACAAGCAAGTATGATTATGACAGATATTTCAAAGTTAGGTTATTACAAGGTTAATTTGATCACATGATTTTTAGATTTTAACAAAGTTATACATGATTATAAGCAGGAAAGCAGAAAATTATAGGTAAAATTGGGACAACGGAAATGCATAAGTAAGCTTGAAACATTTGCGATAATCACAAGCATGATTCTGAAATAACGGGTTTAGCAAGGTAGTTAGGGGTATAACAATCATTTCAAAGCCAAGGTGCCACGAAATTAAGGGGATCACATGCATTCGGATTTCAATTATTAGAAAGTTGATATACAATTCTATAAATGAAAGCGAAGCTAAATTGAATTATAACAAAATGAAATGATAGTGCATTAATCATTAAAACAAAGTTATCTTACAATGCCATCAAATAAGGTTCGAATTTTAAAGGTCCACAACATCATAGTTCTAAAAGGAAGTAGAGAAACTATATAGTTTGAGAAATACAATCAACATAGAGGGTAGCCAACTAGAAAGGGAATAAGAAGTCTGGCTCCTAATTCAGGCTAACGGTCATCCACCTAGGTCTCCTCGTTAACATCTTGAGCTATCGGGATCTCTACCCACTGCTCTCCCTGAAGCACCTTCACAATGCCATGAAGTTCATCCTCTACCATCTGGATGGTGTACTGGCTGTTGCGGTCACGGTGTGCTGGCATCTCCCCAAGCTTAGTGTTAACGAAATGCGTCAAAGACTCGAGTCTCGCAATCAACTGTACCTTAGGTTCCTTGTAACGCCCCCAAATCCGGGGTCAAAGGATTTGGTCGTCACTATAAAACTTCAATCCAAATTAACCTAATTAATTAATAAGCAAATGGCAGCGGAAGATATTTATCATTTATGACCCCAAACTAATCCAAGATCTTTTAAGGTTACAGTTCTAGAAACAAGATATCCAAATTCCACAAATAAATTTTTCACTTTCTTTTAAAACTCTTTTCAACAATTCTCAATCTCAAAACTTAACTCGCTAGTATAACTTCGAAAAGAAGTATACTAGGCCCAATTATAAAATACACCACTATAATATAATCTAATATAATCAACTTTATATAATAAAACTTACACTAGCCCGCAAACCCTGGACCAACCACCTTCCAAGAGCTTCTTTTTTGCTTCCTTGAATTACGCAGCTAAATAGCGCAAGCTAATACCTACTGGAGGTTAAATTTGAAAACAGGCAAGTATGAGGGGAAGAAATGCTCAGCAAGTTCATTGTAATACATATAGGGTCGTTTTTGATATAAAACCGATATCTGCATTAGAGCAGAACATTTAAATCATAATTGCTAAATCATAAAATTTTAGTTGAGGAACCCCAAAATTGATTCCTTAATTGTATTCAAAGCCATTTTAATATTTTTGAGCGAAATGCTTCAGCAATACTTTGAATCTTGACGAGAATAAAACTCGTAAAACTGTGTTTACGGAAATATCGTAAACAACAATATCATGAAACAATGATTATGGATTGAATCATAAACTTTACTCAAAACCGAACTCTTGAAATTAATACTTATTTTGTTGTCATATCAAATTAGATATCAATACGAACTTTGATGCTCACAACACCCATACTGAAGTCAACATCAATCATCTATACTAATACCACCTTTGATATTTAACAACAATGTAAGTATCAGCATAAATCAGAATCTGAATCAAAACTGCATTTCACCATTATTCCAAAACAAAAACAGTTGATAAATCATTTATTCTATGAATATCAAAAATTATATGATAATTTAGATTGGGATCATCCTCCGACGGACGTACTATCACATGCTGATCAGCCCGTGTGATAGCACAAGGTCATGATTCATAGAAACGTGATCCTAAAGACACGAGTACTCAAACAAAAGGCAATATACCCGCCTGTGGAAAAAATTGTGTCATAATATTCCATATGGCACTTAGAAATAGCCCTCCGTTGGACCGTCCGTCTCGGTCACTTACGCAATTATGATCCAATCTTAAAACCTTTTATTGAAATGGGGTCATAATAATCGACACCCGAAATAATTTTATTCCCCAATTATTGGGCAGGAATATTCGCAACTAAATCACTTTTCTCAAAATCCAAAACATTCATAAATCCCGAAAGTTGATAAGTAAAATCACTTGGCTATTCTGAACATAGAACAGCAGAAGAATACTTGTATAAATAGCATTATTTAATTCAATGATATGTAAAACATTTATCTATCTTGAACTGAGAATAGGGAAAGCAATACTTGCATGATAAGATTTAAAATAAATATCACTTGAACGATAAGTGATGATAGGGATACTTGCCTTTGGTTTTTTTAGCAGTTAGCCACACTCGCAACGACGCATCTATTCTGACATTCTGTCTCAAAACATCATCGTCCTTCTTTTCACCACTTCACCGATATGCTGCTCCTACGATTGCTAGTAGCCAGATATCCCATACCATTCCATCTCATTTTTTATCCAATACCTTGTCTTGATCACTCGAACAATCCACATCTATAATTAAAAGATATAACTTTAATCGTCTAAACGATAATTACTCAACGAACTGCGCTTCAAAAGCCTATCGTCTACCCATACGATAGCCCACAGATAAATATAACAGACAAACACAAGACCATTGACCCACTTACACACGTAATTCATATAACACGTAAGCACATAATCTACGTATCACCTAATTCATATAATCCAGGACTCGGTGTGTCAAAAGGTTCGACTCGGTATGTTTAAAACTGAAATCGGGTAAAAAATATGATTTATCGATCAACAATCGACTCAGAATAATTTCCAAAACAAGCGACCTTTCTAAACAAAAGAATTTGGGTCTCAAAAGTATTTTAATAGAAGCAGAATATTTTTATGATTCTAGACGCATTCGTTTCATATTAAACGGATAAACCGTCTATTTATTATGAATAAAATAAGAATAAATCAAAACAAATTATAAATAATTGAATCAAATTATGATTTTCGAAAATAATAAAAGATAATAATTTGAAATCGAAATAAATATTTTAGAAAAAAATTTCGAAATAACGTCTTTGTAAAACGGACTTTTCCCGGGGTCATACCCCTCAAAATCAATCCCAAACAACACAATCCAACTGTACTCTAATAAAATCAATAAATTTAAAACACACAATAATTTATATTTGCACCTATAAACACCCCAGAAACAAAAAATACAGCCAAAAGCGACTTCTTCAACAACTTCTGAAAATTATGAAATATATATATAAACACTAACATGCTATAATATATGCAAGTACGGAAGCGGAATTTCGAAATCGTTACCCAAACTAAATTATGATCACCCCGAGGAGAATATCTGATGTCCGGAAAATATCTCTAGAAAAATACGAAATTAATAGCCATCGACATATACATGCTGAGATGCCATGTGGAGAAATCACCGCCTCCAAACTCTTTTTCTACGCCCCGAAAATAAATTAAAATGGAAAATATGCTTCACAATTTTTCTTCTCAAAACCTTGCAATATATATATATATATATATATATATCTTTGTGTAGGTATCGAAGCGCTGATCATTTATATATATAATAATTGAAATTTGGACAAACGGTTTGGGAGATATAAATTTTTGAAAATTAAAAATAATAAATATATACGACACAGACAGATAAGAGATACATAATTAAGTAAAGGAAAGGAAAAGGAATAGCAGGGAATTGCGGAAAAAGAAAAGGACAAAGGGAGTGGCTGTAGGCGCCAGGGTGAGGGTGCCTGAAGTGAGGGAAGAGAGAGGACTGCAGTGTAGAGAGAGACGAGAGAGTAGAGACTTCAGGAGTGAGGCGGTTGCGCTTCGTTTTTATTATTATTATTTTTTATAAGAAACACGTAGCAACTGGAAGAAATAAGCAGGTGCCACGTTTCTGTTTATTCAGGGGAATTGGACACGTATAATTCCTCTCCTGGCAGCCTGGTTTGTTCCGTGTTTTGTATTTTAACGAACCAAAGTGCGGGTGAAAAATAACCCAAAAAATTACCAAAATAATTTTTAAATTCTCGTAATAATTAAAAGTAATAAAAATAAAATTTTCATCATTTTTAAAATATTTTTAACTCGCGCGCTATACCCGCATTTTACAATTAACGAACCGAGCTGCACTTGAAACAAATTCAGAAAATCACGAAAATAGTCTTAAAATGTTACAAATATCCCGAAGTTTATAAAAACATAAATTTCGTAATTTTAAAACAATTTTTGAAATACAATTTATACCCGCTTTTAATAATTAAACAATTCAACGCGCGGGTAAAATTAATCCCAAAAATTCCCAAAATAATTTTAAAATTCTCAGAATATTCCAAACTTAAATAAATATGAGTTTCGTAATTTTTGAAAAATTTTGGAATTAAATACGGATTTTACAAATAAAAGAAATCAGAAAATCATACAGGGCTAAATAATTGATGAAATATTGATTTCTAAATTTTATAAAATCTCAAAAATAATTATTGTAATTATAAAGTCATTAAAATAATTTTAAAGACAATTTAAATATTTATGAAATTAAATTTTCAATAAAATCACTTTTAAAGACAAAAACCACACGATACGACTTAGTAATTAATAAGACAAATAATCTTCAATCACAACTGAGTCCCACACAATTAATATTACATACAACACATAGCAGATATAATATCCATCCAATCCCTAATATTACTAAAAGAACTCAATTTACTGATATCAATAAAATGATCGGTTTTTAAATAAACTTTTGAAAATAATACATTTAAGTAAATATTTTTTGGATTTAAGAAGGATAGATACAACACTTAACAATTAGCACATTACCATTTAATAATACCAACTCGTCAAACAGGAATAAAATATCCACCATTTTACTTCTTCCAAATCAGAATATCACATAAACATATTAAAATAATAATAATAATAATTCTGAAAAATACGGAATATCACAATCTACCCCCTTATAAGGATTCCATCCTCGGAATCAGCAGAAGAGAGCACTAGGGATCTTCTGGCCAACTTTCCAATCTTGCATACGTAACTTTTCTCAAAATTTCAAATAACACTGAAATTCCTTATACCACACAATTATCACGGGAGCTTCGCTCCACACCATTGTTCCTTCTACATGTCATTTGACCAGTTTCTCAATATAATCACTTTTACTGATCGAGAGAAAGAAGAATAGAAAGAAGGATAGAGAGAAAGAAAAAGAAAGAGAGATAGAGTTAAATAGAGAGAGAAATAAATAAACAGATTGACTTCGTTGTATGCCATTGATAGTTTAATCGCATTGCACTCCACTGTCGTCTTTCGTAATTCCGTCACATCGCCTTACTTTAACTTGACCAGGATACTCAGCTTAACTTGATTGGCATACCTTCGAATATTTGGAATGATAAAATCATGGAATTTCAAAAAGAAAATAATTTGATACCATAACGGGACCAAAATCTGAATTTGAGAAAAAGTATTGTTGAAATAAAAGAATAAATGAGAGATCAATATGATCAAACGAACTTGGTATTGCGTGCCCAAATTAAGATACTACTAAAGGTTTTTAACCTTCATGTATTCACAATACACACAAGTGATGGCATCCCATCCAATTCCTATCACACAGACATGTATACCTTGTGTCCCCTATAATTAGGGTTGTTCATCTCAGTCAGAATGAAAGAATATCAAAGAAATTCAAAATCAAATGAATAAAACTGAAAAGAGTTCAAAGCTGATATTTCTGAAGGAAATGAAATCCAGAGAACAAAATTCTGACACCAAATGAGCAAGCGGTGTCACATCACCAATAAACTATCCACCATATAAGAAAAGTGGAAGTTAAATTATCATAACTTGGTAGAGCTATCAAAACCTGAAAAATAGGCTTCATGACAGCCTCTGACACATTTAAAACACAGATATGATTGAAAATGAGTGTTAGGGAATATATCCTCTAACAATTACTTCTTTTTGAAAGATGTAAAAGGAATTATAAAAGAGAAGGTGTTGCCAAGGTCTTAATACTTATCTTCTGTTTGAACTCTTCAGTTGACTCGCCATCTAATTCTAGACACTTCTTCATGTTCCAAGGATATCGATAATCTCCATCGTCCTCGAATCGTAGTCTCGGCAGATTGCACAATACAAGTTTGCAGCTTCCCGAAATTCCATCCAGCTCAGCACAACCATCTCAACGAATGCGCCTATCTTAACTTATTTGTTGGTACTATATCCAATAGTCCAACAGGAACTCGATATGAGCTCAAACGTCCTCACATAGCTATACACACTCCTACACACTCTCGTTTCTAGTTTACTATAACCTCGGCTCTGATACCAACCTGTAACGCCCCCAAATCCAGGGTCAAAGGATTTGGTCGTCACTATAAAACTTCAATCCAAATTAACCTGATTAATCAATAAGCAAATGGAAGCGGAAGATATTTATCATTTATGACCCCAAACTAATCCAAGATCTTTTAAGGTTACAGTTCTAGAAATAAGATATCCAAATTCCACAAATAAATTTTTCACTTTCTTTTAAAACTCTTTTCAACAATTCTCAATCTCAAAACTTAACCCGCTAGTATAACTTCGAAAAGAAGTATACTAGGCCCAATTATAAAATACACCACTATAATATAATATAATATAATATAATATAAACAATTTTACACAATGAAACTTACACTAGCCCGCAAACCCTAGACCAACCACCTTCCAAGAGCTTCTTTTTTGCTTCCTTGAATTACGCAGCTAAATAGCGCAAGCTAATCCCCACTGGAGGTTAAATTTGAAAACAGGCAAGTATGAGAGGAAGAAATGCTCATCAAGTTCATTGTAATATATATATGATCGTTTTTGATATAAAACTGATATCTGCATTAGAGCAGAACATTTAAATCATAATTGCTGAATCACAAAATTTTAGTTGAGGGACCCCAAAATTGATTCCTTAATTGTACTCAAAGCCATTTTAATATTTTTGAGTGAAATGCTTCAGCAATACTTTGAATCTTGATGAGAATAAAACTCGTAAAACTGTGTTTACGGAAATATCGTAAACAACAATATCATGAAACAATGATTATGGATTGAATCATAAACTTTACTCAAAACCGAACTCTTGAAATTAATACTTATTTTGCTGTCATATCAAATTAGATATCAATACGAACTTTGATGCTCACAACACCCATACTGAAGTCAACATCAATCATCTATACTAATACCACCTTTGATATTTAACAACAATGTAAGTATCAGCATAAATCAGAATCTGAATCAAAACTGCATTTCACCATTATTCCAAAACAAAAACAGTTGATAAATCATTTATTCTATGAATATCAAAAATGATATGATAATTTAGATTGGGATCATCCTCCGACGGACGTACTATCACATGCTGATCAGCCCGTGTGATAGCACAAGATCATGATTCATAGAAACGTGACCCTAAAAACACGAGTACTCAAACAAAAGGCAATATACCTGCCTGTGGCAAAAATTATGTCATAATATTCCATATGGTACTTAGAAATAGACCTCCGCTGGACCGTCCGTCCCGGTCACTTACGCAATTATGATCCAATCTTAAAACCTTTTATTGAAATGGGGTCATAATAATCGACACCCGAAATAATTTTATTCCCCCAATTCTTGGGCAGGAATATTCGCAACCAAATCACTTTTCTCAAAATCCAAAACAATCATAAATCCCGTAAGTAGATAAGTAAAATCACTTGGCTATTTTGAACATAGAACAGCAGAAAAATACTTGTATAAACAACATTATTTAATTCAGCGATATGTAAAACATTTATCTATCTTCAACTGAGAATAGGGAAGCAATACTTGCATGATAAGATTTAAAATAAATATCACTTGAACGATAAGTAATGATAGGGATACTTGCCTTTTGTTTTTTTAGCAGTTAGTCACATTCACAATGACGCATCTATTCTGACATTCTGACTCAAAACATCACCGTCCTTCTTTTCAACACTTCACCGATATGCTGCTCCTGCGATTGCTAGAAGCCAGATATCCAATACCATTCCATCTCATTCTTTATCCAACACCTTGTCCTGATCACTCGAACGATCCGCATCTATAATCAAAAGATATAACTTTAATCGTCCAAACGATAATTACTCAACGAACTGCGCTTCAAAAGCCTATCGTCTACCCATACGATAGCCCACACATAAATATAACAGACAAACACAAGACCATTGACCCACTTATACACGTAATTCATATAACACGTAAGCACATAATCTACGTATCACCTAATTCATATAATCCAGGACTCGGTGTGTCAAAAGGTTCGACTCGGTATGTTTAAAACTGAAATCGGGTCAAAAATATGATTTATCGATCAACAATCGACTCAAAATAATTTCCAAAACAAGAGACCTTTCTAAACAAAAGAATTTGGGTCTTGAAAGTATTTTTAATAGAGGCAGAATATTTTTCTGAGTCTAGACGCGTTCGTTTCGTATTAAACGGACAAACCGTATATATATTATGAATAAAATAAGAATAAATCAAAACAAATTATAAATAATTGAATCAAATTATGATTTTTGAAAATAATAAAAGATAATAATTTGAAATCGAAAAAAATATTTTAGAAAAAAATTTCGAAATAACGTCTTTGTAAAACGGACTTTTCCCGGGGTCATACCCCTCAAAATCAATCCCAAATAACAAATCCAACTGTACTCTAATAAAATCAATAAATTTAAAACACACAATAATTTATATTTGCACCTATAAACACCCCAGAAATGAAAAATACAGCCAAAAGCGACTTCTTCAACAACTTCTGAAAATTATGAAATAAATATATAAACACTAACATGCTATTATATATGCAAGTACGAAAGCGGAATTTCAAAATCGTTACCGAAAATAAATTATGATCACCCCGAGGAGAATATCTGATGTCCGGAAAATATCTCCAGAAAAATCCAAAATTAATAGCTATCGACATATACACGCTGAGATGCCATGTGGAGTAATCACCGCCTCCAAACTCTTTTTCTACGC
Organism: Apium graveolens; assembly: GCF_009905375.1. Lineage (NCBI taxonomy): Eukaryota > Viridiplantae > Streptophyta > Magnoliopsida > Apiales > Apiaceae > Apium > Apium graveolens. The sequence goes on from NC_133647.1 coordinate 73,087,933, forward strand.
CCCGAAAATAAATTAAAATGGAAAATATGCTCCGCAAATTTTCTTCTCAAAACCTTGCAATATATATATCTTTGTGTAGGTATCGAAGCGTTGATCATTTATATATATAATAATTGATATTTGGACAAACGGTTTGGGAGATATAAATTTTTGAAAATTAAAAATAATAAATATATACGACACAGACAGAGAAGAGATATATAATTAAGTAAAGGAAAAGGAATAGCAGGGAATTGTGGAAAAAGAAAAGGACAAAGGGAGTGGTTGTAGGCGCCAGGGTGAGGGGTGCCTGAAGTGAGGGAACACTACACCATATATGGGCTATTGCAACCCCATAAAAATGTAGTAAAAGATACTGAATATGTTACAATAGAGGTTTTTGCAACATTTTTACTAAAATTCGGCATTGCATTTACTGCCGTTGCAATAGAAACCTATAGCAACATTTTTTGGACTTATTGCAACATTTAAATGTGTCACAATAACTCGCTTTATTGCAACATTTTTGCCAGTTTTAGCAACATATTGATGGTGTTGCAATAAAATACTGCAACACTTTCCTGTAACATTTTGGAGTCTAATGTGTTACAAAAGTCAATGTATTGCAACATTTTTATGTAACACTTTTTCCCTATTGGCATAATTTATCATTTTTAGCAACATTTTACTGCAACACTTGTGTTCCTATTATAATGCTTTTAATAGTTTTAGCAACATTGTAGTGCAACACTTGTGTTCATATTGTAATGCTTTTTAATAGTTTTAGCAACATTAATTTGCAACACTTTTTATTACTCTAAGTTGCAATATCCTGTTTGAAATGTCAAAAATCATCCCAAAATCACAAGTTGTCAATAAATCTGGATTTCACATTTCCAATTCCGGCCAGATGGCAAATCCAACAAAATACAAGTCAATAAGGCCCAAGAAATGGCTTATACCAGAAGATCATCTTGCAGCTACGTCTAGTACTAAATCCAAAGTCAAAACACATAGTCGACCTACATCGTTACACCATAAATCTAGACAAAACATAGTCTATTTTCATGTCTAAGTAGCAACATACCAAAAGCACACATTTATAAAATAAAAGTACTAACAACATTAAGCATCATGAATTTCATTAAGATCGTCCTCGTTACTTTCAGGCTCACGATCACCATCCTCTTCTTCATTGTTGTCCTCACTTTCATTAAGATTTAAAGAATTAAATTTTCAGGTTTCATGATTAACCAAGGGGGAAGGTTGTAATTCACTAGCACAACTGGCCAGGTGCTATGAGAAATATTCATTGACCGATATGGATTAAATCCGTCGGCAGCTAATCCTAACCTAACATTTCGCATTTCTGCCCCGAATTCTGGATATTTGGTACCTAGCGACTTCCAGCCCTTGCCGTCAGCCGGATGCCTCAACTTGCCATCCTTTTTTCGTGCTAACGCATGCCATGTCATTGAGTTAGAATAATCAGAGCTCAGGACCATTCTTTGCAGCCTTGGCTTCAAAGGAAAATACCTCAACACTTTTGCTGGGACTTTATGTCCCTTCGACTTAGATATATCCATATTAGGCCCATTTTTATCTTCAACTACTTTCCACCTAGATGTTTTACACTTTTTGCAAATATCCAGCCCCTCATTTTCAGCCCAAAATAGCATGCAGTCATTTGGACATGCATGTATTTTTTGGTAATCAAGACCCAAGTCTTTAATCATAACCTTGGTTGAATTGAAAGATGACGGCACGTTAATGTTGGGAAAAGCCTCCTTTATTAAGTCAAGCAAATCGCTAAATGCCGCCTCGCTAAATCCATGAATGCACTTTAGTTGGTAAAGCCTAACTATGAAACTTAAACGAGTAAAATTTTTAGACTCGGGATATAAAGGCTGCCTACCCTCGTTAACAAGCCTATAAAATTTCCTCGCATCAGCATTCATTCCCTTTCTAACTCCGTGTTCACCAGTATCATTACCAGTTCCATATACATTTTCCATCATTGCCTCGAACTCATCACCTAAACCCATACCTCTATCAGTATCCATCTCATCCATATCGCCGATCATATTTTCTAACCTAAGGGTTGAGACCTCATAAATCCATTCAAGATAATGGGGACAAGGACTATTACATACGAGATGCTCACGTATACCCTTGGCATCACTCCAGAAATGATTACTACAGGTTTTACAAGGACACGTTAACTCCTTTCCTACAGCATATTTAGAAAATGCTATCGTAACAAAATCTTCCACCCCCTTCCTATATTTATCACTGTACTTAGGAAGAAATATCCATTTCTCTACTTCAACATCCATTTTCTACATAAATAAACTGGACAAAAAAACAAAGTATATCAAATACTAACAATGACAGAGAGACAGTAGAGATATAGCACATATATTACAACATTAACATGCTCTTATCGTACTTAAAATTAAAACTTTAAACCTTAATTAACAGCCTCAAGTTTTAAACCTTAATTAATGACAACATTACAACATCAAGCTCAATAGAGATTAACACAAACAAATCCATTTAAAACAACAAACAAATTATACCACAAATAGTCCAACAAAATCATAAATTACCATATATCTACTAAATTACAAGAATAAATCACAAATATAAGAACAATTTAACAAGAGGGTTATATATCACAACAAAATTAACACATATATTCAACTAATTAATACAAAAATCCAACAAATTTCACATACACTGTCTTTCAGGTAAAGTTGTTCACATGCATACATATATATAAAAGTATAAGCATAAAAAGATGAGTAATACCTCTAATTGAATCTTTACTTCGATTTTTGCACAAATCTTGCTCAATTAGGTTTGGGGTTTTGGGCTTCGGCTTGATTGGAGATCAGAGAGTAGGGGGCAGAGAGAAAGAGAGAGGAAAGGAGAGTCGTGAGGGGGGAGAGAGGAGCTTCGGGAGAGAGTGGTCGGGAGAGAGATGAGAGAGAGTGAGAGAGATGAGAGAGAGAGGAGCTTAGGTGTTAGAAATATTTTATCTGAAAATTTTTGGCGTATAAGCATCCCGCCCAATGAAAAAAAATGTTCCCGCCTATAATTTTAGTGAAAAAGAATAAAAAGTGTTTCGTTTATTGTAACACTTTGTAATAGTATTGCAATTGTATTGAAAATTTCAAAACTCTCATTTTACTTGCAACATTTTTATATTTTATGTAACGGTTTTAAAAGTATTGCAATAGATTACCAAGTTTTATGTTTTTAGCAACACTTCATGCAACACTAATACATATTGGGCTTGCAATAGCCCATATATGGTGTAGTGGAAGAGAGAGGACTGCAGTGCAGAGAGAGACGAGAGAGTAGAGACTCCAGGAATGAGGCGGCTGCGCTTCGTTTTTATTATTATTTTTTTATAAGAAACACGTAGCAACTGGAAGAAATAAGCAGGTGCCACGTTTCTGTTTATTCAGGGGAATTGGACACGTATAATTCCTCTCCTGGCAGCCTGGTTTGTTCCGTGTTTTGTATTTTAACGAACCAAAGTGCGGGTGAAAAATATCCCAAAAAATTACCAAAATAATTTTAAAATTCTCGTAATAATTAAAAGTAATAAAAATAAAATTTTCATCATTTTTAAAATATTTTTAACTCACGCGCTATACCCGCATTTTACAATTAACGAACCGAGCTGCACTTGAAACAAATTCAGAAAATCACGAAAATAGTCTTAAAATGTTACAAATATCCCGAAGTTTATAAAAATATAAATTTCGTAATTTTAAAATAATTTTTGAAATACAATTTATACCCGCTTTTAACAATTAACTCCCAAAAATTCCCAAAATAATTTTAAAATTCTCAGAATATTCCAAACTTAAATAAGTATGAGTTTCGTAATTTCTGAAAAATTTTGGAATTAAATACTGGTTTTACAAATAAATGAAATCAGAAAATCATACAGGGCTAAATAATTGATGAAATATTGATTTCTAAATTATATAAAATCCCAAAAATAATTATTGTAATTATAAAGTCATAAAAATAATTTTAAAGATAATTTAAATATTTATAAAATTAAATTTTCAATAAAATCACTTTTAAAGACAAAAATCACACGATACGACTCAGTAATTAATAATAGAAATAATCCTCAATCACAACTGAGTCCCACACAATTAATATTACATACAACACATAGCAGACATAATATCCATATAATCCATAATATTACTAAACGAACTCAATTTACAGATATCAATAAAATGATCGGTTTTCAAATAAACTTTTGAAAATAATACATTTAAGTTTTTCTGGAATTAATAAGGATAGATACAACACTTAACAATTAGCACATTACCATTTAATAATACCAACTCGTCAAACAGGAATAAAATATCCACCATTTTACTTCTTCCAAATCAGAATATCACATAAACATATTAAAATAATAATAATAATAATAATTCTGAAAAATACGGAATATCACATTCCTTCTTAAGCCGAATATCATCCTGAAAAGCTACATCTAGTCACTCCATAAGTCGGTCGTACTTTCCTTGGAGCCTATCAAACTGGAGTCTCAAGTCAGCGTACACGGAGAATGCTATAATGTCAGATGGCGCCGAGGACGAAGAAGAATGCATCTTTTACTGAGAAACAATATATACGAAGGAAACTATTAGTAACTTACTCAAATAATATCTACTTACACTCTCGTATTTCCTATATATATCCTATAACCTATATGGACTGTTCAGGGACTCTAAACCTTAGCTCTGATACCAAACCTGTCACAGCCCCAAAATAACACTAACAAATTATAACTGAATAAATATAAAGTTATTACAAACGACTGTTACACAATAGAATCCAAGATCGCAAAGGTTTAGTATTTGAACAGTCCAACACTAAAACTATTATAACTTATATATATAAAGCTACCGGTCCTCACATGAACTCCAACTATACTACCTGAGCTCTCACATAAGCCTCAGCATCTCCACCGGTAGACTTACGAGCAGTCTGCTTGAATCTAACCATACTTGCTAGCTGAAATAATGTGAATGAAAAGTAAGAAGTGAGCCAAGCACTCAACAAGGTATATCATAAGATAGAATTTAACATCATAGCAATTTATATCTGGAAATTGAGGTGTATGGAATCGTTATTCAAGTCAAGACATTTATAACCAAATCATTGCTCAAAATCATTTTATGACGCTACGGATTACAGCCGGTGATCAATCACGAAGCAATCCTAAACCTCGCTGGGTTCTTAACAATTTAATGGGATCCTTAGGCATCTTTTAAGCCTAACATAATAAGTGTCAAAGGGACTTGCGTCTTAGTCCAATTCACCAATCTCATGAAAATAATCTTTTATTTAAAGAGCAATTATCTTTTATAAAACTGATGCCAAGGAGAACTTTACAAAAATCTAAACAAAAAGGGGTTTAAATCATCAATCAAGGATTCGGGTGATGAAACTCTTATCAGAATGATTTGACTTCTCATTAGTAGGGTTTTCAAAGATAGCCAGCAACGGTTTGACAACCAGGGATGAAAGTATTGAAAAAGAATCATAACATTATTCCATACGATAGAGATCTCAAATTTGAGGGCTATATATGGGATATATCTAGTGACAAAGATTGGGTATGATTGTAAGGATTTATGTAAAGAGTTGGTAACTCGGAGGTGTAAGAGTAAAAAGAATGGCGGTTAATCAAGAGATATTACACTATCATAGCATATGAGGTTTTATAATTTATAAGGGTCTAATTTTTATAAGCGCATAAACAGACCCAAAACAAGTCTAATAACCGTAAGCATAGCACAACATTTGTAATATCCCAATCTAACATCAGGGTATTTGTAACGATATATCTTAGTGACAACAATATTAATGATCATTATACGAACATGCTATCATGATTCAAAAGAGTGGTTCGGTACACTTGCAATATATAACTTAAGGAAAACATCACTAGAACGATAAGTGAGGGCAAAAACACTTGCACCAAAAATAGAATTTGACAAAGGGGGAAAACACTTGCAATATCAAGGAAGTTAGGGAACACTTACAATATCAAGGAAGTTCAGGAACACTTGCCTTAAGAAGGTTGGCCTAAATCTCGTCTTGATCATGGAAGCAACCGGGAGCACTACTCGACTTTGAAGGGAAACTTACTATCTTCTCCTGAGCCTACAAAAAATATTAGACCTCATCAAGATACACTCTCACAAAAACTCCATCCTAGTTAAAATATTTCAAATCATATCGGCACTTAGGCCTAACTACACATTCGACTCTTTACTAATCACTTATTATGCTCCAAATAATCATTTAGGATCACATAACATATTTAATCACATAATATAAAAATTGATATAATGGTGCGCTATTGAGTATTAAATGATCTCACTCAACCAACAAAAATGACTCGAAGTGCTAACTAGTCTAGTGTAACCCAACTAGCTCTCCAACTTTTGAAGTGCCTTACTAGCCAAACTCCATTTCACTTAGCCACACCTATGGCCTAAACTTCTTCTGACCTATTACTCACAATCAGACTCAATGGTCAACTCAGGTCTCACTTCTAAGAATGCAAAATCTAAGTGCAAAGATAAAGTGTTCCTAAGTGCAACTATTAGGTGACATCGAATGGTACTAAGTGACAATGATCCCCCTTCCACTCAAAGTTTGACACTCAAATTACTACAATAGAATCTCAAATCCTAAATCTAACTTGTGCAGTTGGAATGACACCAAGGCCCAACCTAGGCCTCATTGGGCCTATTCTCAAAGATGGCTCTCCCCTGTCCTAGTGACACTCAAACTGCCCTGATTTGAACTCACTTTATACTCTTGGTTTTAACTCTAAACCTTCGAAATATGGCTTGCAAAACCTCCCAAAAACTCCCTAGTATCAATGCTAAACAAGGCCTAAATAGGGCCTACCAGTGACACCACTTTCTAAGCTTAAAAGTGCTCCTCACTCAAATTGTCTCTATTCTGACCAGAAGTCATGATTCGACTTGTGCACCTAACTAAATGAATTGATTTATTAAATTTAAAGCTTCTGGGATCAACTATAAGTCAAGTCCTAACTTCTGATGGCTTGGGCCTCCAAATTCCCAACAAATGCCCATTCAAAATTCTCCTACAAACTAGTGCAAATTTCTGGAAAAAGACAAACCTTATGCTAACCCTTCCACATTAACTCCCACTTATAAACCATGAAACCAATCTTTAACCAAGCATAATTACTATCCTAATACTCTCATCTAACCCACTAACACGTGATGGAGATCATTCATACCCTAATGCACCATGACCAAATTATATAAACAAAATAGCAAGATTAACACTTAAATCATATTTCCGAGTACTCATGCACAAAACGAATATCTATAACAACATGCAAACGCAATACCAAATGAATATACTCATAAACCTACTGTACATACTATACTTTGTCATAATAAAGTACTTATCAATAAAGCATACTCATTTTTTAGCAAAACAAAATATAACCAAGGGCATATAATCGAATTTAAGGCCACAATCAAGTATATAGTCTGGTTTTCAACATGCACTCCTAGTACTCTAAGATTTTGAGTGTAGATTCAACATGCAATCATTTAACATACAATATCCCAAGTATTTCATGACATGAAAATGTTTTAAAGATCATGATCCATCAAAAGTTTAGCTTTATAGCAACATGCAATCAATAGGCAAGACACCATTTATCATGAATTCTTCACATAACATTTAATCAACAAATAAAGAACATAAAACTCTACTCCATTCAGCTCCTAAGATTCAATTCTGAATGGAAAGGAAGTAATGATCATACAAAATGGTAAGGAAGTCCCTCAACCATTAATCATTTCCACTCTTGATGTTTTGCCTTTGTTTTGAACCTTAAACTCATAAGAATCAAGGTTTTCAACATTAGGCTCAATCAAAACTCAACATGCAAGCTTAAACCATGTAGTGCACTTAATATTTAACTTACTATACAAGTGATCAAAGCTTAGAGAATGATTTCTTGTAGGAATTTTTGAAGAAAAGATGAAAGAAAATGAACAAAGGGGGGGCTTGGCTTCGGCCGAGAGAAAGAAAAGAGGAGGGAGGAAGGTGAGGTGATGTGTGTAAGTGGTGAAATTACAAAAGTTGATGATATGGTTATGGTTTTGATGATAGTGGAATAAGAATTTACCTTCTTATCCCTCTTCTAGAACTAACAAGGTTTGCATGCAAGGGCAATCTAGGAATTGACTAGCTAAAGTTAAGTTAGTGGAGTTGGATTTGACAACAATACCCCTCCCTTCAATTGAGTGAATTTTTACATGCAAGGTTATCATGGTAAATGGCAAATTATTAATCTAATTAATCAAATATCATTTTAGAGATGGAATTTTATAAATAAAAATATAAATCTATAAATCACAAAAGTCGCACCATAAAATAGTTTAGGATTTTAGAAACTTTTTTAGATCACTTTCAATAATTTCAAGGAAACAAGTTTTTATATAAATAATTTTCATAAACTAATATCTTTAATAATATATCACAAATTACTCAAATAAAGGCATTTCTTTTCTCAAAATTTTCCAAATAAATATTTAATTTACAACTCATAAAATATGACCCTAATGACTCATACAAGCACATAATTGACTCGCTCTTGATATATATAAACATAATTCAGCTAAGAATATACCGGTTGTAATATCCTCTCCCCCTTAAGAGATTATGTCCTCAGAATCTAGGAGAATAAGTAAGGATATTGATTACGCATATCAAACTCTAGCTCCCATGTCGATTCTTCGACCTTGGGATTCTTCCAAAGCACTTTCACCATTTTTACTGACTTATTTCTAAGACTCTTTTCTTGCCGATCAAGTATCTTGACAGGTTGCTCCATGTAAGACAAATCGTTCTGAATTTTTAGCGGCTCATACTCTATCACATGATTGACTTTCGGATTATACTTTTTGAGCAAAGACACGTGAAATACATTATGAACATGCTGATATTGAGGCAGTAGATCCAACTCATTGGCTACTTTTCCTACTTGATTTGAGATTTCAAAAGGACCAATATAACGCGGTGCTAATTTCCCCCCTTTACCAAATCGAGTCAAACCCTTCCATGGTGACACTTTTAGCAATACAGCTTCACCCACTTGGAAACTCACATCCTTTCGGGCAGGATCTGCATACTTCCTTTTTTTGTCTTGAGCATCAATTAGTCTCTTCCAAATTAAGGCGTATTTCCTTCATTTGCTGAACTAATTCAGGGCCGAGAACTTTTCCTTCTCCTACCTCATCCCAATTTGTCGGAGATCTGCATATTCTTTCGTATAAAGCTTCATATGGAGGCATTCCAATGCTGGAGTGGTAATTGTTATTGTACGAGAACTCTACGAGTGGTAGGACTTGTGGAATCTCTAAGAGGGATAAAAATCATAGAGGAACCGCAAGTACTTGTAGACTTAAAGGACCTCATTAGACAAGAAACAAGCATTGAGAAATTTGTGTAATGAATGTACTAATGAAACTCATGTAATTACTTAATGTATAAAATTTATACTTCTGTCAATTTTATGCAATCTTTTATTATTCATTTGTAACTTGGGGTTAGTCTTTTTACCAGGCATGAATTTGTGATAAGCAATCTTCTCACAAATTGGGGGAGATTGTTGTGCAAGATATGCCTGTATCATAACAAGACTTAGTCAAATTGACAGCCCTAAAAATTAGTTGTACGATAATCTAAATTTATATTTTGTACTGTATTACTTAAGTCTGTAAAATAGTCAAAGATTAAACTGGAGTATTTTTCTGTAAACGGTCTCAAACCTAAGAATAAACTCTGGAAGAAGATCAAGAAGATCATGCCTCAGAGAAATTGTGAAGAAGCTTGGAGTTGAATAAATTTGTTTTAGGAAAAATGTTTTAATTCAAGATATCTACAAGTCACAGATCAAGTCATATAGAGAAGTCATTCGTGAACTCCCGGATGACTTATCGAGAAGTCCAAAATGGCTTATAGAGAAGTCTTAGATATATCGACAAGCCAAATGAAGACATGAAGATTGGAGATATCGACAAGTCAAACTATCATTAGAGATCTCAGAGATATCTACAATTTAAAATGTATATAGAGATCTCTGAGATATCGACAAGTCATTTATGCATTAGAGAACTCAGAGATATCGACAAGTCAAAGTGAAGATATGAAGATTGGAGATATCGACAAGTCAATTCTCTCATTAGAGATCCCAGAGATATCGACAAGTCAAAATGCTTATAGGGATCTCAGAGATATCTACAAGTCAATTCTACATATAGAAATTTGGAGACCTCGACAAGCCAAGTTCACTTATAGAGAACTAAGAGACCTCGACAAGTCAAAGACACTTACAGAGAACTAAGAGATCTCGATAAGCCATTATACTTATCGAGATGTCGGTTCTCTTTAGATCAAAATGGAGATCTCGATATGAACCTCAAGCACAGAATGCAGACAAGTTGAATATTCAAGATTATCAATCAATAAATGATCTAATCACTTAGATTAAAAAGTCTACAAAAGCAGCTTGAAGAGTGTAAGATCAAAGGCCAAGATTAACTGACAAAGGAAAGTCACAGACATACAGGATTGGCAAAGATATACTAAGCCAGAAATGGAAAGCTTTAGAGATAACTTAAAGTATGGTTTAGTACATCTTATTGCATGATGTGTAAACCCTTGTTTACTAATCTATAAAGTAAATACTGGTCCTTTGCTTTTAGTATTGTATCAAAAAGATGTAGTTTTTCTTGTAACTCTCTCAAGAAAGAAGCTGAGTTCTTTACTTTCAAAGAACCCATAATTTGTAGCAAAACACTAGCTTGATTTTATTACAAAATTAGGTGAGTTTTGAAATATTGTAAGCACTGTTTTATTTCGGCTAACATAATATTACTGTATTTTTAATCTGCTTTGTTAACCAAGCAATAAACATTCAAAAAGCCTTAAAAATATCTAAAACACATTCCCCCTGTGTTGTATTCATTACCGAACAAGTGGTATTAGAGCAAAATCTGGAAGCAAACAGATTAAAATTCTTGGATGAATCAATACACAGAAGATTAGCAGTATAAAGATACCAGCCTTTGATAAGACTTACTACACATTATAAAAAAAGAAGATGATGTTGTTTCTAAGGATGACCAACCCCTTGTACATCCAGATTCTGGAGAATGGACCTTATATTCTTATGGAAAGGATTGAAGAGTCTACAGAAGGAGACATGGTCATCCCAGCTTACTATGGTCCTAAAGATCTTTCAAACTACACATACATTGAGAAGGAAAATGTTTCTATTGATAGTGGTCTGTAATTAATTCTGACATAGTCAATTGACAATGTCATGTACAATAACATTGTCAACTGTGACACAGCCAAACAGATCTGGGAGAAAATAGAGATTCTGTGTGAAGGTACAGAGGAAGTTAGATCCAACCAAAGGAGAATATGGGTGTCTCAATATGAGGGTATCATGGCTAAACCTAAAGAAAGTATAACGGATGTCTTTAGAAGATTCAACAAGCTGATTAATGACTTGCAGCTTCATGATAAATATTATGAAGCTGAAGATGTTAACTTAAAGTTTTTGCTCACCCTTCCTGACCATCTAGAACAGAATATTTTAGCTATAAGAAAAGGGAGAGACTTGAGTAGTTAGACACTGGAGGTTTTGTATGGAATACTAAAAACCTATGAACTGGAAATGATCCAAAAAAAATCTCTAAGAGTTGTTCAAGGGCACATTATTGATGGATCAAGTGCACTAGTTGTTAATGACAGCCAGTCATCTGATGATGAACTAGAAATCTAGACTCCAGTTGCTTCAATTAATTAGCAAAAGATCAAGGAACCACATAAGCAAGTTATTCTTAATTAGCAGTATGAAGATACCTGTATTTGACAAGATCAACTATACATATGGAAGAAGAAAATGATGTTGTTCATAAGGATGGCCAACCATATGTACATTCAGATTCTCAAAAATAGACCCTTCACTCTTATGAAAAGGGTTCATGAATCTACAGATGGAGACGTGTCCATACATGCGTATTATGCACCTAAAGATCCCTCAACTTACACAGAGCCTGAAAAGGAAAAGGTTTCACTAGATAGCATCTTGCAACTCATATTGATTAAGTCCTTTGATAATGTGATGTACAATAATATTATCAACTGTAAGACAGCTAAACAGATCTGGGAGAAAATAGAAATACCGTGTGAGGGAACAAAAGAGGTTAGATCTAATCAAAGAAGGATCTTGGTTTCACAGTATGAGGGTTTTATGACTAAACCTAAGAAAGGTATAACTGAAGTTTTTGAAAGGTTCAATAAGCTGATAAATGGTTTGCAGCTTCATGATAAGTATTATGAAGCTGAAGGTGTTAGCCTTAAATTCTTGCCCACCATTCCTAATCATTTCGAACAAAAGATATATGATATTAGAGATTGAAGAGATTTAAGTAGAATGACTCTGAAAGTCTTGTATGGTATCTTAAAAACTTATAAACTGGAAATGTTATAGAGGAAGTCATTGAGAGTTGGTCAGGAGAATATTATTAAAGGATCAAGTGCCTTGGCATCCAATGAACTAGAAGCTCATACACCAGTTTTCAAGTTGTTGAGCAGAAAAATAAGAAACCACAGAAGCATGTCATATTAGAGCTAGAGGAGGATGATATCTACACCCTTGATTAACCGGATGAGATGGACCAGTCAATGGCTTACCTTAAAAGGAAATTCTCTAACATAAGGGTCAAGAAGCCAAAGTACTTCAAGAGCAAGGGTCAGACATCCAACAACAACAATTAAAAAGGAAAAACTCAGTTCAATTTAGCTGGTAAAAGTGGCTATAATTCAGGGTCTGTTGACGGATCAGAAATAAGGTGTTTAAATTGTATCTAACTAGATTGCATTGGATATAGAAATGAAGAAACATGTTATTGGACCTAGCTAATAGGTTTTACATTTTGTCTTATTTTCACATGTGACTTGGTAATATACAAACCAAGAGTAGCAAGTGTTTAGAAGTAAGAATTACATTGTTGATTCAGAACAAAAAGAGAAAGGCAAGTTGTATTATTATTATGTAGAGTTCTAAGTTAAAAACACTTATAAGCAGCTGTGTGCTATTTGCATCACAAAGATTTCTTCACATTTATATATATCTCTGGTGGAAATTTCAATCCATTAGAAAGTTTTTAAACACCTGTTTATTTACTTTGTATTCTTGAATACTATCTTTGTTTATCCGCACACAAGCATATTCAGACACTGATATATATTTAGTAAGAAGTTTTTCAGAATTTCAAAAGTAACCAGAATTTCATTCAACTCCCCCTTCTATAATTCTATTGATAGATTGTTAGGGAATAACAATTGGTATCAGAGCTAGCTTTTGACATACAAAGAGTTTAAAGATCAAGTAATCTAACCACATGAGTAGAAAGGATGTTGGAGTAAAGATCCCAATTCTGGACAAAGACAACTATCATCACTGGAAAGTGAAGATGCACCTTCATCTATTACCTTAATATGAAAGATATGTTGACTGCATAGAGAAAGGACATCATGTTCCTCGCAGGGCTGCGACAGATGTAGAAGGAGCTGTTGAAAATGAGCAAACAGTCCCAAATCCAAAGTCAGAATGGACAGATGAAGACATTGAGCAAGTCCATAAAGATAAAAAGGCCATGAATATTATGTTCAATGGTCTTGATGGAGATATGTTTGACAATGTCATTAACTGCAATACTGCTAAGGAAATTTGGGACAAAATTCAAGTGCTATGTGAGGGAACTGAGCAAGTCAAAGAAAACAAGATACAACTTCTCATAGAACAATATGAACATTTTTACTTTGTAGATGGTGAGTTACTAAGTGACATTTTCAGTAGATTTCAAAAACTACTTAATGGTTTAAAGCTGTATAGGAGGATCTACCAAACTAAAGATTCAAATCTGAAATTCCTGAGATCTCTACCAAAATAATGGATGCAAATGACAGTCTCTCTCAGAAATTCTCAAGAATATAAAGAATTTAATCTAGAGAGACTGTATGGTATCTTAAAAACCTATAAGCTCGAAATGGAGCAGGATAAGCTGTTGGAAAAAGAAATAAAGAAGGGTGGATCTGTTGCATTAGTAGCTGAACAAGAAAGAGGAAAAAAGTTGAAGGTTAAAGTTGTTGAATCTGCACCAAACACAAGTATTTGTGAAGGAAAGGGCAAAGGGTTGGTAGCTGAAGATGAGTACTGCACTAGCCAGGATGAAATGGATGATATTGATGAGCATTTGGCTTTTCTGTCAAAGAGATTTGCCAAACTCAAATTCAAAAGAAACTTTAGAGCTGTATAATCCAACAAGAATATGGTTGATAAAGCTAAATTCAAATATTTCAAATGTGGTATGAATGATCACTTTGCCAATGAATGCAGAAATCCTAGCTCAGAAAAGAGAAAGTTTGAGCCTGTGGACTATAAGAAGAAATACTTTGAATTGCTCAAACGAAAAGGAAAGGCTTTTATCACTCAACAAAGTGACTGGGCATTTGATGGTGAGGATGCAGATAAAGACATGAATTATGTCAACCTAGCCCTAATGGCCAAGTCAGATGAGACAGAAGTCAGTTCATCAAGCAATCAGGTAATCACTACAAATCTAGCACACATTTCTAAAGATGAATGCAATGATGCTATAAATGATATGTCTACTAAATTGTATCACTTGTGTGTCACATTAAAATCACTCACTAAAGAAAACAATAAAATAAAAAAGAACAATGTGTTTTTGAGTAATAGAAATGTTGTGTTAGAAACTCAAATCATTGAGTTTGAGAAATTAAAAATAGAGTGTAAGATTTCCAAGGATGAACTAACTAAATATTTGAAGAAAGAAGAGATTTTGAGAAAGCAGCTTGAACGTAAGCAAGAAGTGATCAAGGCCTAAAAATCATCAAGAGATGTGAGTGCCCAAATTGCCAAAGTTCAAGGAATTGAGCATTTCTGTGAAGAAGCCTGGAAAAAACAAGAAGAAACTGGACCAAGACTTGGTTGATGGTCTTTCAACGGATGTTGAATCAATGTATGATGAAAATTATTCGTCAAAAGACAAAGCTCATCCGTTGAAAGTTGATTCTCATCCGTTGAATGAGAAAAAGACCATTAGAAAAGGAAAAGTGGAAAAGATCAATGAGAAGTATGGTTCAGTGACCAAGCACTTTGTTCAAGGAGAATCAAGTAAAGCCAAAGATGCAAGTAGAGTGAATGTAGGGCAGCTGTCAATGAAGCAGTTGAGTGATAGATTAGAGAAGATTGAGGTCAAGGAAGATTCAAAAAGGAAAAATAATAAGAATGGGGAAGTAGGGATTGACAAATACAATAACTACACACCTGATAAGTATGCACCTAGAAAGATATGTGTTAAGTGTGGTAGCGTTAATCATTTATCTACTAATTGCAAGTCTGTGATACTTGCACCCATGTCTGCACCTCCATCTTTTCCTAACATGCCCATATCACCCATGCATGTTTTTCATGTTATTCCTGCACAAAATTTATTTGCACATTATGCTAATATGCCATTTGCACACAATCTTTATTATGTTGCATTTAATATGCCCCAAATTCCATTTAGCATGCCTTACTGGAATAACATGTTTGCACAATCTTTGCCATACCATGTTAATTCTAATGTGCCTGATAATTATAAAAACTGATCAAGGGTTTCAAAGTCCCACTCCTATGACAAAGGTTGATTTACAGTCAACTAAGTCTCATGATGGAAAGACTAAGAAGCTTAAGAAAAATGCTAACAAGGCTGGACCCAAAGAAACTTAGGTACCAAAATCAAATTGATTTGGTTTTGATGTGTGCAGGGAAATAGAAAATATTTTTTTGTATCTAGATAGTGGGTGCTCAAGGCACATAACTGGAGATTCTACCCTTCTCACTGAGTTCAAGGAGAAAGCTGGCCTAAGTATTAACTTTTGGAGATGACAGCAAAGGATATATTATGGGATATGGCTTGATTTCAAGAGAGAATGTCAGCATTGAAGAAGTTTCCTTAGTTGATGGACTTAAACATAATCTTTTGCAGTCAACTATGTGATAAAGGCAACTCTGTTACTTTTACAACTGAAGCATGTGTTGTTACCTGTAAGAAATACAAAAAATGGCCCTTACTAGAGTAGGAAAGGAAATGTGTACCTAGCTGATTTCAACTCAACAAATGCAGACTCTATCACTTGTCTTTTCAGCAAAGCAAGTCAAGATGAAAGTTGATTATGACACAAGAAGCTGTCTTATTTGAACTTCAAGAACATGAATGAATTGGTCAGGAAAGACCTTGTTAGAGGCATTCCTCAAGTTGAGTTCTCAAAAGATGGACTGTGTGGTTCTTGTTAGAAAGGAAAACAAGTGAAAACATCATTCAAAAGGAATCTTAAATCAACAATTGATGAACCTCTACAACTACTGCACATGGATTTGTTTGGACCAGTCAATGTATTGTCAATCTCAAAGAAGAAGTATTGTCTAGTGATTGTGGATGATATTTCAAAGTTCTCATAGATATATTATAATATCCGAGAAAATTATGTGAATATTTTGTCATGAATAAATAAATATTATGTGTTTATATAAATTTAAAATGTTCATTTGCCATGATAGGACATGGAGTAGTTGTTATATGTGGTTTCGTAAGGACCAGAAAATTTTTCACTTATTTGTTACGTGTTTAAAATGCAATTATATAAATCGATCCGCAATATGAACGCTTGTTTATTAGCGTCTTTATCGAGGTACTTGTTTTATCTTTTTTTGTGTGCATTTGCATGCATTATTTGTGTTTTCGGGGTTTTCTAGTTAATTTAGAAATTGTTTCGATTTCTTAAAAATCAACGGACCAGGACCCAACCGGGACGTCAAAGCCCATAAAATTCATATTTTTATTTTTATAAAATGATACTTATTTCAAATATTCATTATTTTTGCATTTTGAATTATTCATAATTTTTGTGGAATTTTGACATAAATTTTATCTTTATTTGATTTAAAAAGTATTCCCCATAATTATTATTTTGGGCCTAATTATTTTAATTAAGGGATAAAAACACCCTTAATTGATTTTGGGATATTTAATTTTCCAAAAATATTAATACGTCTCGTAATTATCCTATTCCATTCAGTAATTATCTTGATAAATAGAAAGATCAAATTTTCTGTAATTTTAATTTTAATTTAATTTTTGAAATTCTGAAATCAAAGATTCAAGCGTTCTGATCAAACCATTAATCAATTGATTGTGTTCTTGGTACCATAGCGTTGCTCTCGAAGAGAAGATCGCATCTGTATCAAAACCTTCGAATAAGGTCGATTATTCTTCGATTTTAAATTTTTCATATTTTCTTATAAATTTGTTTTCGATTTCTGGTAGTTATTTGAATGTTTTGATAATGGATTATTGTTCCTGGGAGTGTTTGGAATCGAATGGTATATTTAATTGTATCAGACAGTGGTTAGATTGTTAAGTCGAGTATTTTGGTTTTTACCATTTTATTTCTTGAATTTCTGGCTTCTTTGGATGTTGTTTGTTGATTTGAGCATTATGATCAGTTTGTACATGGTAAGGGCTTTACTTTGAGTTATAAAATGATCGATTTGGCTTAGTAAATCGTGATTTCGAAGTTCACCGGAAAGCTTGAAAGCTTCATCGGTTTTTATGGCATTTTTGACCGGAGAACCCGATTCCGGGGTTATTCTGAGCAGCCAGGGTTGGGTTTGAATTGTGGGAGGAATGATTGTGTTATTGGGATTGAAAATAGATTAATCTTTTGTTTTGAGCCAAGAAAAGAGCTCACCGGAGTCCGGTAGACCCCACCGGAAACTGGGCTCGTGCCAGAATTCGGTCGGTGTTCATCCCGACCCGGATCTGTTCTTGGCGACCCGGTCAATTGACCCGGGTTTGATTCCCATTTCCCCTTTTCAAAACCCTATAAACTGTTTCTAACATTTTCTTTTTATTTTTAATTCAAAATTCGGTTTTAATATCCAAAAATCATTTTAATTTCAAAATTTAATTTGGTTAATTATGTAATAATTAACTGAATTATTTTTAAAATCCAAAATTTATTTTCTTTTATTTATTTCAAAAATCAAAATTTGATTTAATTATTTTAATATATTTTAATTATTTATTTATGAATTTAATTAATTGATTAATTCATTTAATCAATTAATTTTACTTATAAATAGTTAAATAAAATATAATTAATTTAAATAATTCTTTAAAATTATTTAGAGCTTTTAAAAATTATATTCAGGTATTTAAAAATTAATTAATATTATTATTAATTGATTTATTCTTATTTTATTCATAATAAATAGACCGTTTGTTCGTTTAATACGAAACTAACGCGTCTAGACTCGAAAAAATATCCCGCTTCCAATAAAAATACTTTCGAGACCTAAATTCTTTTGTATCGAAAGGTATCTTGTTTTGCGAGTCATTTGGAGTCCATTATTGATCGATAAATCATATTGTTGACCCGATTTCAATTCTAAAAGTATATCTTTTGACGATCTGACTTATGTGTTACATGAATTATGTAATTACATGTTATATTAATAACATGATTACATGCTATGTGATTCGCATGCTATCTGTTTACAGTTTTCAATACCATGATTAGTTATAAATGAACGGTCAGACGTCGAGACGTATAGTTACGTCGATTGAGTTTGGTTTTGTTAATTGAAATAGTACTTTTATTTATAGAATTGAGTAGCAAGGAGTGCAGTCAGGTGTTAGACTGAGTTGATAGCCAGTAGTTATAAGCTGAGGTTATAGTGAAAGGTTATTGAGCGTACCAGGAAAGTTCTCCACGTTATTCTAATTCCAAAATAGTTCAATATTTTACATATCAAACTGCTTATGATTATGCAAGTTTTCTATTATATACTAATTTCAGAATAGTTATCGTTTTACATATCAGATTGTTTAATTATAATCATGCAAGTATTCTTGAACCTCCTTGTGATATATTACAAATATTTCTTCCCTATTCTAAGTTCAGAATAGTTAAACATTTTACATTTTGCTGAAATAATCTTCAAATTGATAGATAGTGAATAACTATACTATCCAGAAATATTCTATACAATAGAACTTTGTTATGAGATTAGCGAATAACTATTCATTCTAGTTATCTCGCCATTACTTGTGCGGTTACTCCGGACGATATGAAATGGGGAGTTATATTGTGAAGGATGTCGTTCGGTTTGACTCCTTTAGTTAAAAATATTTTATTGATTGGATGAATGCGTAAGTGACCGGGGCGGACGGTCTAGCGGAGGGCCATGTATTATATGAAATATTTATAATATAAATTATTCCACATCCAGATATATTTCCTTTTTTATTTGGGTACTCGTGTTGTGGGACATGTTTCCACGAATCATGATCCAGTGCTATCACATGGGCTGATTAGTAATGTGATAGTACGTCCGTCGGTGAAAGATTCCAATCTAATACTTATTGCTTACTGCTTATAGTTATTTAGCTTTTATTGTTGTTCAAATAGTATTGTTTATCTCATATTCTTCAGTTATTATCACAATGTGGTATATCATTTCAAGCATACTCTTTGTACTGCTTGCTGGGCATTTCTTCGCTCATACTTGTTTATTATTCTGATCTTTCAGCTAAGTCAGAGCAGGCCTGAGTTCCAGGTTTCTCCAGGAGTTGTGTGCTTGTAAATAGTTTGGTGTGTCTTCCAGGTAGACTATTTTGGGACGTTTGACTAGTCTAGAGGTTGGTAATAAAAGCTGAATAGTTTGTAAAACTAATTACACTTATGGGTTGTAATAACGTTTGGTTTGTAGCAGTGCCTGTTTCATACGATAACCCGTGATCAATCCAATTGCATGCAATGGGTCATATTTATTATTTTATTCCGTTGTGCCTATTATATTGTGGTTTATCGGTTAGTAACTCCCAAATCTAGACCCCGGATTTGAGGGCGTTACAGGTTATGGTCACTGAAAACAGGCTTAAGTGTTGTCTTAAGTAAGTTATAGGAAGATCACCTAAGATAAGCGCGTGTAGTTTAACTCTTATTGAGTTAAGTTTAGGGTGTTGGTTTGATCAATGGTTAGGTTGTTATAGTTTCTTGTCTGCATTCAGTATTAGGCTTTTGTGCTGTTGCTTTGCTATTTTGTTGAGTTCACGAGGATAGTGGGAAGTAATGAAAGAGGTTGGAAGGTTGTGTTGCAACCCTATCCACAATTTGTTGGTTATTTGAGAATTGTTGAGCAAGAATTGGAAGATGTTGATAATATCTTTGTTATTTTTCTTTGTGTTATTATTCTTTGAGATAGTAAGTATCATTATGTGATAATCATGTCGCATGTATAATATGTTAGTAAGTTCATAATAATTTTGGAAAGAAGTGCATGCGTGAGAATTTTGTCATGCTAAAGGATTGCTACATATTTGACACCATGCTTGATAAATTATTATATAAGTTGCTTGTTTTCTTACCAGAATAATGGTACCGAATAAGAATAGTAGATCATGAGAGGATCGTACTGAAAGTCGTACAGATCTAGCGATTGTCCAGATGTTGGGACTAATGCAGCAGCAGGTGTTAAATCTTACGTAGCAAAAATAGCAGCAGCAACAGCAGTAGCAACAACAGCAGTAGCAACCAGCAACTCCACCTGCGGTGACTTTTAAGAATTTTTTAGCAGTGAATCCACCTGAGTTTAAGGGAAGTGTTGATCCCATAGAAGCCAATGCATGGATTAAAGAAATTGAGAAAACTTTTGAGTTAGTCGGAGCAAGATATGAACAGAAGACCAAATTTTCCATTTACTTTCTGAAAGGTGAGGCAAACTATTGGTAGGAATCCAAGCAAGCATTGGAAGGAGGTGAGCTTGTTACTTGGGAAAGGTTTATAGAGCTGTTTTTGGAGAAGTATTTCCCAAGGTATATGAAGAATCAAATGGAGATCAAGTTTTTGAGTCTGACACAGGGTGATCTTACTATCGCGGAATATGAGGCCAAGTTTACTAAATTAGCAAGGTTTATGCCAGATCAAGTTGATACACATGAAAAGAGAGCAAGAAGGTTTGAACAAGGGTTAAAATTTTGGATTTAGAATAGAGTGGCCATGTTTGAATTGATTGACAGTGGTTTAGAAAACAATGGTGATTAAAAGTAGGAGTGATACGTCTCAGAAAGAAAGGGACAGGAAGAAAAGGAAAATAGAAACCTCAGGAGGAGGTTAGCAGCAAGGTAATTTTCAGTACCGTTTCAACAGAAGGCCAGAGTTTCAGGGTAATAAAAATGTAGGATTCAGAAGACCACCAATAGGGAATGGAGGTCAGAATAGTCAGTTCAGAAATCAGACTTAGCGGAGTTTTAATTCTTCTCTAGTGCATTATTGTAGGAAAAATGACAAAAAGCACTTTGGGAACTGTAATACCAATGTGGTGTGTTTCAAATGTGGCAGGAATGACACTTTTCTAGTATGTGTCAGAATCCGACTCAAGGTCAGAATTCAGGAGTTATTTGCTATAAGTGTTGGAAGCCAGGGCATACCGCCAGAAATTGCCCAACACAGGGTGTGATGAGTAACATACCAGGGATTGCAGAAACATCATTTAAGAGTGTGCCAAGGATTGAAGGACCACCAGCTAAGAAACAACCAAACACCAGAATATTCAATATGACTATGAAGGATGCAGTTCAGAGTTCTGACGTGGTTGCAAGTACGCTTCCAGTCAACTCCGTAGATGCTAAATTTTTAATTAACTCTGGAGCTACAAGGTCATTTATTTCTAAAGATTTTGTCGATAAACTGCATTGTGAAGTTGAATTGTTAGAACAAGCGTTAATGATAGAACTAGCTAATAAGAACTAAGTTCACGTCGACCGAGTGTGCCCGAGGTGTGACATTGAGATAGCAGGACATCATTTTTATGCCAACTTAATACCTTTTAAGTTGGGAGAATTTGATGTTATCTTAGGAATGGATTGGTTGTCAGAGAATAACGCTCAGATTGATTGTAAGAATAGAAAAGTGAGACTTCAGGCGTTGGATAGTAAGAAGAAGGTGATATTTCGAGGGAATATGCAGGAAAAGAAGTTTCGTAACGATAGCTTAAGCGAAGAAGTTATTGCATCAAAATTATGAGGCGTATCTAGCTAATGTGATAGACACCAGCAAAGAAGTTCTCGTGCTCGAAGAAATTCCAATTGTCAATGAGTTTCCAGATGTCTTTCCAGACGATCTTCCAAGAATACCTCCCGATAGAGAGATTGAGTTTGCGATTGACTTAGCACCTGGAACGAAACTGGTATCTAAAGCTCCATATCGAATGGCGCCAGTGGAAATGAAAGAGTTTGCAACTCAGTTGCAAGATCTTTTGGAAAAAGGAGTTATAAGACCAAGTGTATCCTCGTGGGGCGCACCAATTTTATTTGTCAAGAAAAAAAGATGGAAGTACGTGACTATGTATTGATTATTGAGAATTAAATAAGCTGACCATTAAGAACAAGTATCTGTTACCAAGGATTGATGATTTGTTTGATCAACTGAAAGGCGCTGTATGGTTTTCTAAGATTGATTTAAGATATGGATACCATCAACTGAAGATTAAGCCAGAAGACATTCCGAAGACAGCATTCAGAACCAGATATGGACACTATGAGTTTTTGGTAATGGCATTTGGATTAACAAATGCACCAGCAACTTTCATGGATTTAATTAATCGAGTGTTCAAGAAGTATTTTATGGCACCCCAAAATCCGGGGTCAGGGATCTAGGAGGCCACGCCATCTTGAATCATGTATAACACGTATCTCGTATAACAATATATGAATACTCACACCTTTATGACCCCACACTTATCAACACATACACATTTATAGGTTATTGTCTTGGAAACGAACAAATCATTACTAGAGTATATCAATCCACAAGGTGATTATTATTACAATCCCAAAAGTGATTAATTCTTACCACGGGTATAATCTTTATTTAAGGTTAGACCGGCGGCCCCTTTCCCGGAGGATAACTAATAATACCGTCGTGATCTTTGATCAATTCCAACCATCTCCTTTGCCACATAGTCAATTCTTTCTACGTAATAATATACTTTAAGCTTTTGTGGTCCGTATAAATCTCACACTTTACACCATACGAATAATGCCTTCAAATCTTAAGGGAAAATATAATCGCTGCTAATTCTAGATCATGCGTAAGATATTTCTGCTCGTGTGGCTTTAATTTCCTTATCAAAAATACTATCACTTTCTCGTGTTGCATCAATACACAACCTAGCCCTTTATACGAAGGATCGCTGTAGATCACAAACTTACCTTTTCGTCGGGTGAAACCTACACTGATGCGGTTACCAACCTTTTCTTTAACTTTTGAAAGCTT
This sequence comes from Apium graveolens, assembly GCF_009905375.1. Lineage (NCBI taxonomy): Eukaryota > Viridiplantae > Streptophyta > Magnoliopsida > Apiales > Apiaceae > Apium > Apium graveolens. Next base: position 73,111,444 of record NC_133647.1, read on the forward strand.
CCTTCGCACTTATCCAGTCCAAACAAACTTTTCATTCTTCCTTGTCAACTTAGTCAATAGGACAGCAATCTTAGAAAAATCTTGTACAAATCTCCTGTAATACCCTGATAATCCAAGAGAGCTTATGACTTCTATAGGAGTCCTAGTCCTATCCCAATTCGTCACAGCTTCTATTTTGGCTGGGTCTACTTTTAACTACATGTCCAAACCTTCACTGTTAACTACATGTCCAAGAAATTGAACTTTCTTTAACCAAAACTCACGCTTCGAAAACTTTGCATATAACTTCTCTTTCTTCAAAATCTCTAAATTATTCCTAAAATGTTCCATGTATTCTTCCTCCGTCTTGGAGTATATCAAGATATCGTCAATAAATAATACGATCATGAACTTATCCAAATATTCCTTGAATACTCTATTCCTGAGATCCATAAATGCAGCCGGCACATTTGTCAATCCAAATGCCATCACAAGAGCTCATAGTGTCCATATCTTATTCGAAACACCGTCTTGGGTATATCGTCCGCTTAATCTTCAGCTGATGATACCCGGATCTTAAGTCAATCTTTGATAAACAAGTAGCTCCTTCCAATTTATCAAAGCAAGTCATCGATTTGCGGTAGAGGATACTTATTCTTATTCCTCAACTCATTCAATTTGCGATAATTGATACACAGCCTCATACTTTCATCTTTATTATTTACAAATAGCACTGGTGCACCCCTCAGGTATACACTCAAGCAAATAACTCCTTTGTCCAGCAATTCATGTAACTACGTCGCTAACTCTTTTATCTCGACAGGCGTCATTCGATAGGGAACTTTCGATATTGATTCCGTTACAGGAGCCAAATCAATCATAAACTCGACCTCTCGATCTGGAGGTAGTCCAGGTAATTCATCTGGAAACACATCAGGAAAATCTTTAACTACTGAAATATCTTCAATCCTTAAGGACTCCTTTTTTACATCCTTCAGATGTGCTAAATACGCTTCACACCCATGTTATAACAGTCTCTTTGTTTGGATAGACATTAGAAACTTCTTCTCTTGCTTCTTTCATTTGAATATCACTTCAATACCATCCTTGGTCTCTAATTTCACTTTCTTGCTTCTATATTTGATTTTCACATAGTGGTTTGAAAACCAATCCATCCCTAATAGAATGTCGAATTCTCCTAACTTAAAAAGAATTAAGTCAGCGGAAAAGTGTCGACCTTCTATAATCCTATCGCAAATGGGACAGATTCTCTTGGCAGTATCTCTTTCTTAATTTGCTAATTCTCTAATCAAATTAGGTTCGAGAGGGTATGCAACACACTTTAATCTAGCAATAACACTTTCAGTAATAAAGGATCTAGTTGTTCCAGAATCCATTAACACTTTAACTTCTACTGAGTATATATCAAGCATACATGCCACCATATCCACATTTTGCGCAGCATTTTTCATTGTCATGTTGAACGTTCTTGCCCTTGGCTGAGATGCTGGTGTTGCAGAGGGCGGTTGTCCAGTAATCCTAAGCACATCCGCCTTCTGAACAGGCTCCTTACAGTTCCTTTCCATATGGCCCACCTTTCCATATTTAAAATAAGTCAATTCCGGCTTCCCTGCTTCACTTGGGCATTCCGTCGAATAGTGACCTTCTTGATTGTACTTAAATTAAATAATGTCTTCTTGTCTCAGATTCAGAAACCTCATCTCCAACTAATCTTGCATATAATTTGGAAAATACTTCTCTAAAACATTTTCGTAAACTTCTCCCAGATTATAACTTTTCCTTCAACCAGCGCCTTTGAAGATTTCTACCTGTAACTTGCCTCAACCTAAAGGTAATAACTTGCGTACTACGCCTTTTTCTCATCCTTAACTTCCGCTAACTCGAACGCTTTTCCATTTCTCTCAACCACGACTGAGCTTTAATCAGTTTTGAAAATCCTACAAACTATGGGGGATGCACGGACTGAAAATGTTTAAAGTTTTCGACTTTAGGGGCTACATGTTGTTGCAAAAGTTGTAAAGTCGGTTCATCATAAGAGTGTCTTGGTTTAGTTATTGGTCTTGGGTTTGAGTTTTTGATTGGTGGTTTGGTGATGTGACCATTCTTTACAATCCTGATTGAGCAATTATTTAGTAATACGATAGCATGACATATATAACAATAAAGATTCTTTTTGAAACCATTTGTGAGTTTTAAGCTTTACACACTTGCACATGCAATCCTATTACTACATAATCCGCTCCTTAGTTATGGTCCTCACATGGTACAAGATATGATTTACAAGGTATTTAAAAACATGGTATGTAAAAGAGTTGATAAAGATTTCCAGGGCTTATAAGATGAAAGATTTATATAAGGCTTCAACAGTGCATAATAAAGAAGTTTAGGTACAATAAGTTCGGGCATAAGGTACAATGATACAGCAGGATAAAATAGAGGAAAAACTGGAAAACATCCCCCTTCCTACCCTCAACTTCTACCTAGCCTCTACTTTCTACAACCATAGAAAACCAAACATAATACAACAACATCGACAACTACTGCTCCACCAAAGGTCCTATATGGTCATCACCATCTAACTATCCAAGATCTCTCTCCAAACGGACTACATTCAACGAATGATCTTATAAACCCTCCAGGCCTCAACATCTGCATCACTAGTGGACGATCCCTCATCCAATCTCCTCCGAAAAACTGCTCCACCATCTTAACATGAACTATCCACTCGTCATCCCACACCGAAGTCTACTGCCTAGACTCACGAGCTAATCTATCCACCAAAGCTCTCAACTCTTGATATTAATACTCATTTTGATGTCATATCAAATTAGATATCAATACGAACTTTGATGCTCACAACATCCCATACTGAAGTCAACATCAATCATCTATATTAATACCACTTCTGATATTTAACAACAACCTAAGTATCAACATCAATCAGAATCTGAATTAAAACCAATATCGTCTGAACTAGGGTCCTGAGAGAAGACATAAAATAGCAGCCACGAAACAACATTAGGGTTAAATAAAACTCCAACTGACTCAAATCCCTAACTCTATTCACTCCCTTATCCTATTCACTTAAACTATACCTAATATTATAACTCAACTCTATATGAGTCGAACACTCTCACAATATAATTTCCCAAATACCCTTTATCTTAACTTGTCTCAGGGACTAGATCATGTAGCTCTGATACCAAACTTGTGACGACCTCAATCTCGGGGTTAGGAAATGAGGACTCACACACCATTGAACTAATAATATCAACAGACATATTAAACTCCGATTAACTACTAACAGGATCTACACAGGATTAAATTTGAGACAAGATTGCAACTACCAACCAACATAAATATATTGCAACCCATAATATTAATGAATTCAATTTCATTCGATTCCTAAATGTAACTGACAGATAACTCATTGTATCTAAACCAACTTAAAGAATCCTTCCATCTACTACGCATGCTCACACTAACTGCTACCTGCTCTGGCATCTGGAAACCTATGACACGTTAGGGACTGCCAGGAACGCTCATGCGAGATGAACGCCTATATGTGGCCATCTTCTTTCGTAACTGCCATGGTTAGAGCAAAGCAAATATAAATGAGCACAAAAGCTCAGCAAGTAACTACATAGCAGTTCTATAAAGCAATAATAACAATAGCAAAATTTGAGGCATTCTACTTTTAAATCTCTAGGTGGCAGATTTCTATCTTTGGCTATACAAAGGTTATGAAGAAAGGTTTGGGCTTTCAAGAATCACGGATTGAGATAGGGTGAAATCCGACATTCATCGCAATTCAATAGCAGAAATCATATCAGAAAAGCATAATAATATCATGGAACAAGATAAATGGTATCATGGCATCATTATTCAAATCAAAACTTTTTAACTAAATCATTGCTCAAAATCATTTTATGGCGCTACGGATTACAGCCGGTGATCAGCCGCGAAGTAATCCCGAACCTCGCTGGGTTCTAAACAATTTGGGTGGGATCCCGAGGCAGCTTTTAAGCCTCAAATAATAAGTATGGAAATGACATGCATCTTATTCCAGATCCACTATTCTCAAGATAACATTTTGCCCCTTTGGCAATTCAACTTTTAAAAACTTTGCATTTTTATAAGAATTAGATGCCAGAAAGAATAACATTTCAAAAGTTCTTAAGGCATGAAAGAATCATATAAATCTTTAATGGATTCCAATAATAAGACTACGATCAACAATCAGGGGATTAGGATTACGAGATTCTTATCAAAAGAAGAACTATCCTCATACTAGAGGGGTCATCAAGGATGAATATCAATGATTTAACAACTAAGGAAGAAGTATTGAAAAAGAGTTATAATGATAATCAACAAAGGTAGGGGTGTCTGATATCAAGTGTAGTACATGGCGCACATCTAGTTACAAAGTTTGGATATGGAAATAAAGGATAGTTATCAAATAAATGTAGTTCAAGGAATTCGAATTATAAGCAATGGTCAATATAGGGAATTATTGAAGCAATACTAGAAATCAAGTTCGAGGTATTCAAGGGAATTAATCATCAAGGCAAAGGTATTCAAGAGAATTAATCAACAAGGCAAAGGTATTCAAGTTAATGAAGAATTCAGGTTACTCAAGACATTTCGCAAGGGAATTCATAAAGGTTCTCTTAGGGTTTACGAGATCATAGGGTGACAAAGGAAATAGGCAATGTAATCGGGTATGAATTAATCAAGTGGTTGTACACGGTCGAACAGGATTCAATAACAAGTTATCACAAGAATCAATATTAGGGTTTCTCAGAAATCAATAACAGGTTTATCACAAGTATACAAAAAAGAATCACTACTTTATCATGGCATTAGCAATATCAATTCATAATACAAGGCAGAGTTACTTGCCTTAAATCGCTTTCCTGCTTTACTGAAATTGAAACTGAACTACTGAAGCTGAACTACTGCCTCCACTATTTGAATCTACAATCCTGAATGCCTCCGCTATCTAAATCTACAATCCAAAATATAATCCCTAATTAGATACTTATTCGCACTCGATGTTCCCTGAACGTCTAACGATTATCCCAACTCGCATTAAAGCTTAACTTATATACACGAGTATAATCACAGAATATTCACATAGCACTTAGAAGTATATACTTATATACTTAAATCGTATATTCAATAATAATCATAGAGTACTCATATAACACATAGAGAGTATATACTTGTATACTTAAATCTATATCTTAACAAAATAATCACGATCTAAATAACTCGACAACCAGACAACTATTCCTTCAATTTTAACTATAAAATTCGAACCAAAATAAATGGTACCAAACCAAGAAATCAACATGCAACCACTTAACTTGACATGCAACTAACCAAACATCTTTTAAACACAAAATCAATCTTAGACAAACCATATAATTAGACTCTAAAATCAAATTGACTAAACAACTTGAATCAACCCTTTTTAATACCATATACCATTCGTCTTTTTTCAATAAAACACAAACAATTTATCAAATATCGATATGCAAGGTTCCATTTACAATTTAAACCTACTTTAATCCATTCCAAACGAGAACACTTCTTGAAATAATTTCTTTTAAATCAAAAACTGAACCAAAACATTATTTTTGAACAAAATCTTAACATGCATAAATCCAATCATTTATTCCTTTGAAAACCGAATGAAAACCATGTTTTTAATAATCAAAACTTAACTTATTCATACTTATCTACTCACATATCCAATATAAACCAAATTCTATTTCCAAATTAAACAATAACCCAATTAACAACAAAACAACTTGTAGAATCGACATGCAATCAATCAACTCAACATGCAATACTCTAAATCACAAATCCAACTTAATTAAACCCATGATCTAATCATTTAACCCATCTTCTTTCCAAACCAAACAAAATATAACTTGATTACACTTAGGACTTTACATGCATGCAAGGAAACCAACTCAAAAACAAAGGTTTATATATATATCATCAAAACCAATCGAACATTAAAACCCTTTTGCAAAACTCATTCATTCGAACCAAAAACCAAATCTTTGAACCAAAATCCTTTGTAAACTTTGAATCAAAATCAAAACCCGCCTTTTTAATAGCAAAAGTCGAACCTATCTCCAAAAAAAACCAAGAAAATCACGTAACTTATGTACTATACTCTCTCTTAAGGTCTTACAATAAGAAAATGTATTTTCTTAGATATAACCAAGAGATGTTGATGCAAAAAGTTCTTTAAACGCTTACATGCAAAGAGTATATGGATATGGAATTGAAAAGGATGAAGATAAATAGCAAGATCTTTGAATTCTAAGTAGGATTTGATGTTGCATGTAGAGGAGAGAGAGAAAGAGAGCTCGAATGAGAGAGAGAGAGAAGAAGAAGAAAGGGAGAGAGAACTGGGAGAGAAGAAGGAGAAAAGAGAGAGATGAGAGAAATGAAATGAATGAAGTGATGATGGAAGCAACAAGCTTTTGTCTCATCTTTTTATTCTCAAAATTTAATGGAATTGTGAAATTACCAACCTACCCTTCCCTCACTACTAGCACAAAAATGCATGCAAGGATGATATGGTCATTTATCTAAGTTGAAATGAGATAGTAGGGTGGTTAATGACACAACTACCCTTCTCTTATATTGTGAGTGGAAATACTTGCAAGGGCAATTAGGTAATCTAATAATTATTAATCTAAGTAATTACAAAGAATACATTTTATGAATAAAACCTTTAATCTATAAATAACAAGAGTGACATCATAAAATAGCTTAGAATTTTAGAAATTTAATAAAATCAAATTCAAAATTTATAAATAAAAATAATTTTAAAAACTATTTTTCTTAAAGAATAAAAATTCATTTATAACCTATATAAATAGCAATTAATGCACTTCTTATTTTCTAAAATTCCAAATAATATCATACAAGCATATAATCACATAATCATGCACCTTAATAGTTAGCAACATAGATTCACATATCATGTATCGTAATGAAATATACTAAATCATAATAATTTTCTTTTTACTAATATTCATTCTTCGCGTAACGGGTCGCGTCCTAACTGACGGCCCTACGCTGAGTGTTTTCAACTACGCTTCACAATCATTCTCTTTATACCAGCTGACACATCAAACTGGAATATAAGATTTATTTAAATATTTCCATTCTCATATAATAATACATAATTCACATAATTACACTTTACTTGTATAATTAATTCGCGAAAATTCTCAGTCGTTACAAGTCCCCAGTTTTACAATTGCATCCTTTTGGGAGGATACAGAGGTGGTTTGAGTGGTCATCTCATATTTCTTACTCTTCTTTGTTCTCTTGACCAAGGATGACTCAGCTTGTGTTTAATCATCACCACTCTCATCTATAACATTCAAGGTTATCTCCTTTCTCTTTTTTTACTCACTTTACCATTTTGAGAGGATGAAGTGGTGGGTTTCCTAGATGTTATTGGTTGTGAAAAAATAGGATCAAAATGGGTAGGTTCCTATGGTTGTGCCTGTGTTTGTGCTTCCACAGGCTCAGAAACCATTGTTGCACTAGATTGACTTGCACTGGTTCTCATGGCTGGCATAGAATAAGGGGAGGTCTTAAATCTTTCAATCATGAAAGGTGTTAACTTAAGACCCACTGGAACCTTATTCTTAGTAAGAAGTGATCCAAATAGAATTTTGGATACTTGCTTACATTTTCCAATTAGTGACCTATTTACTCCTTCAAGCATATGTATGTCATTAACTTTATGGTTTAAAGCTGACATAATAAATCTAGGTAGAAAATTTTCCTTACCTCTTGACTATAATGGAATTATTAGTCTGGTGCTCAATTCTTCCAGTATGTAGTGTCCTATATTGATCTGTTTGTTGTGGGCCATTGAGTAAACCAGCTTCTGGACAACACTTGATATGTTGTCAAATCCTGACTTCCTGCGGGTGAATGCCCTTATCACTGAATCAAACAGAAAAGACCATTCCCTCCTTAGATGCTTCTTGTTCATACTGGCCAGATTGATCTTCTCATAATAATCGATGAAATCCATGAATTCATACAGCTCATCCTGAGTTGGAGCCTCCACCATCTTGTCAGTAGGAATTCCCGATGCCATATTTACATCATTCTCAGATATCTCCACCTGTTGGCCCTTAATTATGCAGTTTATCATAATTGTTGTAGCTTCGTTCTCATGCACAATTGTCCTTGTTGTAGCTGTGTTCCAAAAGTCCCCTAACACATCCAAGTACAACACACAATTAGCAGTAAGAGCACCTACAAAGTAGGTCTCAGACAGGAACTTGACAAAACATTGGAAAATCTCAGGTGCCTGGTTTGCATCTAAATATGCAAGAAAGTTAGTCTCCTTGGGGATGAAGGGAACAATATTGTTGGCTGCCATTGTTATGATTATGAAGTTTAGTGGGTAAGAAGAATTAGTGAGAAAGAAGTGAAAACGAGAGAGAAATCAGTTTTGGATTGAAAAGTTAGGTCACTTGAGTTCTCGAAAGATGTAAGTATGTATATGTATCGAGATGTCTGGGTATTTATAGTAAAAGCAAATGACTTATCGAGAAGTCAAAAATAGACGTTTGGATTATACTTATCGAGAAGTCAATTTAAATTATTATTTTAGAGAACTAAAAATTAACTTATCGAGATGTCAAATAAATACCCAGTTTGTCCAGAAATGGACTGAATTTGATTCCAAATTTTATTAGAATAAATCAAAATAAAATCAGAATAGTTTTGCCAAAAGTATTTTACCAAAATAATTTATTAAATTAAATTATTTTAATTCTTAATTATTTATAAATCTAAAAAGATACTTGTAGAAAACTCTATAAGCTTACACTTATAGAGAACTCTATAATGACTTATCGATATGTCATAATAATGCTTATCGAGAAGTCACTCGAGAAGTCAGTAAATTGACTTATCGAGAACTCACTCGAGAAGTCCTAAAATGACTTGTCGATAAGTCAGTTAGATTTAACGAGAACTCAGTTCTCTATATACTTTTGATCAATCTAATTTTGCCTTAGTATGTAAAATTAACAGCTAGACAGTTTTATTAGAATTTTGAAAAATCCCAAGATGAATTTTTGTTTTTGAAAAATAAATATGTAGAGATTTCTAAAATATTTATAATTTATATTTCAGTTAATTTCTAATTAAATCAAATTAATTTTGATTTACTAGAAATTAATCTGCTGCAACACATTAGCTGAGTTCTTCCCTTACGATGAAGAATTAAGCATTCCAAAATCACCTACAAGTCTAGTAAAAGTTGCTTCAACCAAAGGTTTAGTAAAAATGTCAATTAATTATTTTTCTGTTGTAACAAAAATAAGCTCAATACCATTTGTAGCATGTTCTCTAATAAAATGGTACATTACATCAATGTGCTTTATTCTACAATGATTAACTGGATTAGCCACTATAGATATAGCACTAGTTTTGTCACACATAATTGGAATTTTGTGTAACACTAGGCCATAGTCCATTAGCTGATTTCTAATCCAAAGCACTTGAGCATAACAACTTCCTGCAACTATGTATTCAGCCTGTAATAACCCCCAAAATTTTCAACTTTTTGTAACCCTTGTGAATAGTGTTTTAGCTGAATGAGAAAACTTTTCATGCCACACTATGTAGGGGTTCTATTATGGATATTCTGAGATTTTATTAGTACTCTATACGGTATATGAGTGTATGTAAAGATCGCCAAAATCCAATTCCGAACACTTTGGTTTTTCCCGGAAATCCACCAGATACGGAAAGAATTGAGTATAAGGTAGCAGGATAAAAAGGATTTAAATTAAAGGATTATAATAGAGGATCATAAAAAGGAATATAATGTATTGAGAAAGGTTAAGGGAACCTAAGTAATAAGATCCCGGGTATGATCCTTCAAACGATAAACGAAAACGAAAGTTAAGCGAACCGTATAACAGATCAGCGGTCATTAGGCAAACAATTAGGAAGTTAATCAAAGGGATTAGAGAGAGTGATGTCACCCAACCAATGAGAAGAGGACAAGGAGGGAAAGATGACATCACCACATGACATTGGCATGACATGGGAAGGAAGGAGATGTGGTGGCTTTTTAACCACACAAAATCAAGGGCAACTAGGTAATTTACTAAAACAAACACAAAATCAAACCAACCAAGCCAAGCAAATCATTTTTCATCAAAATCAAAAAAAAGAAACCAAGGAATTGTTCTTCATGCTCTCGGCTTTTTGACATTTTAAAGGCAAGGAAATTCAAAACTCAAGATCCAAGCCTCCTAAATTGGTAAGATAATTCCCTAATCATCTTTATGCTTAGTTAGGGCTATATCATGAGTTTAAGCCATCAATTCCTTCTCAATCTTCTTCATTTAATCAATGAAGAAGACAATGAATAGTGTTTTCAAGTTTTTAACTTGAATTTTTTCTTGATTTCCTTGAAGATCCAAGCATTCCTAAGACTTCTCAAAGCTTCTTAAGGCTTCCTAGCTCCTCCCACCACTTCAAGGAAGGTATATCATCTCCAAACCCTAGATTCCTATGTATTATAAGATGATTTTGATTAGTAGGGTGATATTGTAGCTTAATGTTTGTGATTTAGAGTTTGGGATTGAAATGGTATTGAAATGGAATGGTAAATGTTGTTGTTTTGGTTAAAAGATTGTAGTATAGTTAAATTCAAGCTTAGGCATAAGTATAAATGTTAAAATTGAATTGGTTGGGGCTGATATGATGTGATAAGGATGGATGTTGGTTGTATGTTTGATTTGAGGTTGAATTGGGTTGGTTTTGAATGGTTTTAAATTGGGAAATCGCGTAAACATAGCCGTCGTAACGTCCGATTTTCTTTAGACTGTTTTTGTGCATAACATTAGGACCCGAGAACCCCCTGCTAGATTTTGACCATTTCCATGTTTAGATAGCTCATGTTATGAGCTTTGTTTTGATATGTAGTTCGTTTGATTCCGATGCACGGTTTAGGAGAAACGACCGTTTCAAGTAACGGTGTTTCGCGAACGAAACTTTTCCCCTCGCCTTATTTGAAACATAGGTTAAAGACCAAAAAGGGTTAATTAATGTATGAAACATTTATGGTAAGTGTGTTAGGCAGTTAGTAAGACACTCGCGAAGGAATCGCCTTAAAACTCGTAAAGGTTAAATTATTAAAAATGGTGGAGCCGAGGGTACTCGAGTGACTTAAGCGAATCAGTAAGCGCAAAACAAGCGTTAGGGTCTAAGTTAGTTAAAGTATAGATTTACAAGTGACTTTGGTTTAATTCCAACTTACTTGTTGTTTATAGGTTACCAAACTCGTCCCGAGCCTTTTATCACCCCAAGTCGCTCAGGCAAGTTTTCTATCCGTTATACTGTTGTTGTGATGTATTTGTGTATATGCATGATCTTGCGTTAAATGCATATTTGTTATAGCAGATTCTTGCGATATATTGTAGCATGTTATATGGTACATATGCATGCCTGTTTCGTATTCTTGCCATATATATATCTGTTGGTTCAGTTGATAATACGTATGCTAGAGGTTAGCAGTATTTTGCATATACCCTTATTATAAGGACCCAAAAGGTGAAAACATTTTCTAAAACCGGGAGTCGAGGATCCCGAGTAGATTTTGTATATATGTATATATATATATTCATATATATATATGGTTATAGTTTTCAAAACTATTAATCGAATGAGGGTTATTCGATAACTTTATATTATTTATTGAATATTATTTCGAATATTATTTGAGGGCTTATGACTCTTTTATATTATTATTGGATATTACTTGGATATTCATTTGAGGATGTATGACTCCTTTATTTTATGAATATTATTTATAATATTTATTCGAGGTATTATGACTCCGCTTATTACTGCAATATATTCTTTATTTTATCAAAGAATAAGGTGTCAATAATCAAACTTATTTTCGATTATTCAAATAAAGATAGTACTTTCGTATAAGTATATCTTTGGTTATTTAATACTCGTTTCAAGTATAAGTTTTAATACTTCTACTTCAATTATTTTTATAAAGATTATTCTTTATGGGAATATTATTTAAATAATAATATTCAGACATTTTCTAAATATACTGGGGACAGATTTACTTCATTAAATCAGCTTTACTCCAAACACTCTTTAAAGTGTTTTCGAGTCTTCAAAATGATTTTTAAAAGTTAGAGCGGATCCCAAAACTCATTTTTATATTTAAGATCTTCCTTTTTAAGGGGATTTAAATACTCGCTCAAAACCTGAGGGATCCGGCTCTGTGGTGTATTTTATATTCGCAACAAGGTTGCAGTTTTGGTAAATGAATTGATTACTTACCCAACGTTCGGGAAGTAAGTCCATCTATTGAGTCGGCATAAGCAACATGGGCTCAGTGGGCGTCCATGATAGTGTAAGTGGCTCAGTGGGAATCCATCAAATGCATAAGTGGCTGAGTGGCAGTCCAGCATAAGGTCCTATTGAGACCAGGGTGATGACCAGTGGGGAATTCGTCCATCTACTAGTAGAAAAGGTTACTTATTGGTATCCTTGCCTGATCAGCAAGATACCTGGTTTATGCCAAAATTCTTTTCCTTTCCTAAAATTTATTGGATGTTTCAAACTCCATTCATACTTTACATGACAGAGGTTTTCAGGAAATGTATAAAGAAGATGTATATGTGGGTATATATATATATCAGAACTTAATGAAGTATATCATAACTTCATTTCCTTTAATAATATTTCAAAGATTTAATCTATTCAAATCTTGTCTTGTAGTCTCATCTATGTGATGAACTGTTGAAAGCTCATTATACTTTGAACAGTGGTAGTTCAAGTAGCTTTATAAATGATATAAGTGTAGTGAAGTATCTGGTAACTTCATCCCTTGTTTTTACTTATATCTAGTAAGTAATTATCTTACACATGATAAAAGATTCAAGTAAGTATCCATTTAGATACTTATATTATTGTTATCACTATGTATTATCTTGCGAGCTGTAAGGCTCACTCTTGCTTTATTTCTTCATCACACAACAACAGTTAGGAAAGATGGCCAGACTCCAGCAGACCCAGCGCAAGCGCGTGGGAAGCGTCCTGCGTCTTCCCGATGATGTTGTAGCTGCTATAGCTGCAGAGGTAGATCTATTGGTAGACCAGGCACTCTACTTTTGAGAATCAAATTATGTATAATTATAACTAGTGGCAGATAATGGCAATTAACTGTAAATTATCAAGTAATCATTTTGGGTTGTAATAACTTTTAAATTGTGGATTCAAAGACTTGTACTTATTTCAATTTCATCTCTGAGACTATAACAGGTTGTGGTGTATGTTAGTGTGGGGTCACAGCATAAGGTTATTTATTATTAATTAAGTGAAGTGATATTATGGAAAGAAACACCGTGACGACCCGGATCCCCGACCCCGGATCTGGGGGTGTTACAGAAATGGTATCAGAGCTAAGCGTTATAAACCTCAGAGATGATGCGATGATATAATAATAAACTCACAAAGATAATAAGAACTCTTGCCAAGTTCATGGTCGGACTACTTAAAGTAGTGCTGACAGTTAAAACCCTTACGGGAACCCTTATAAGTATCATGATAGTAACTTAGCTCGTTTAATATGTAGGCGCCTGAGATAGAGGACCCTGAGATGTTCGAGCGTGAGCATGATGAGGCACTGCTAGATGTTGAGGATCAGCAGGAGCCTGAGATGGAGGAGGATGAGGAGGACCCCTCAGAGGAGTCAGAGACGGAGGTCATTGCTATTTCAGATGAGGAGGACCCCTCAGAGGAGTCAGAGACAGAGGTTATTGCTATTCCAGATGAGGAGGACCCGGATGAGGTCCCGGTAGCTGAGGAGCGTGTTGGACCTATGGTAGTGTATGCTGGTACCCCATTACCCACACTTCCGGTGGTCAGAGCCCCTACCCCTCCACCACTATTCTGGATTCCCGATGATGACAGCTCAGAGACCCATACTTCCGAGCCTAGGCAGACCGAAGAGGCACCCTCAATGGCTCCGGATTCACCACCTCTTGACCCTGCCCACAGGCAGTCTTCGTTAGCTCATGGATATGTTCAGGATGTTCTGAGGACCCGAGTGGCTGTTGCCGAGGGCCGACTGGATGAGGCCAGGAGGGAGTTGGATGCAGAGAGGGCGGGTAGGCGTACCCGAGCTTATGAGACTAGGGCTTCTATACCCCGATCCTTGAGGAGGGAGCTTACGGGGATAGAGCTCACATCCCGAGCGAGGCTCAGATCGCTCCAGGGGACAGGCATGGTAGGATCTCCAGGCGGCAGGCCGACTATATCTTCCGTCATGCGATGGAAAGGGTATGGGAGCTGACCCGCTCCGGTGTATGATTCAGGATTGATGATGGAATAGTCTAGTTATCTAGTTAGCCGAGGCCTTAGTAAGAGCCAATTTTCCGGGATAGTTGACTTGTATATAGCATCCCTTTTTCTAACTAGACAGATAGACTCTTGTGTATCACTTTTGGGACAGATGACTGTAGCACTGTTGTACTTTTGACCAGATTAAACTATGTATTTCTCGCATTATGTATATATTTGTTTCCTTCGGTTCTGTTCATTAGTGACGAGGTCACTATTTTTATCATTATTATTACTGCACTTCGTATTAGAACTTTCTTAAAATAATAGAATTGTGATATACGTTCTCCCCATTATGAAGCTGTGCAAGGCACAATGTTGTATATGATTGTGACCTAACGTTGAATTTCCCAATAATTTTTTTTATTTATCAGAATCATGCCACCAAGAAAGATTGGAACTAGGGCGAACCCTGAATCTGAGGACCAGGGAAGCCATAACCAGGATGATAGGAACCAGGAACACAGTGAAGAGGAAGATGAGGATTATGTGGAACAGGATGACTCCCTGTATGAAGAGGAAGAGGAAACATATGATGTTGAGGGATTTGAGATAGAGGCTGAAGAAGGAGAAACTGAGGTTGAGCAACCGGTACCAAACCCGGGCATGGATCCCATGGGCCAGTTCATGCAACTCCTAAGGCAGAATTTGGAACGTCAACCCAACCCACCCCCTCAAGGAAATAACAATACTGTGGCAAACTCTTTCAGGGCTTTTAAGTCCCTTAAGCCCCCTGAGTTCCACGGATCAGCCGACCCAGTTGAGGCAAGGGCATGGTTAAAGGAAATAGAGAAATCCTTTGAGATTTTGAGTACTGATGAGGCACAGAAGACTGTATTTGCTACCTACCTTCTGAAAGGAGAAGCTAACTACTGGTGGGAGGCCAAGAAAAACATGGAGACAGATGCTATTATAACCTGGGAGAGATTTAGTCAGTTGTTTCTGGGAAAGTATTTCCCGAGGTTTATGGAAAACCAGATGGAGCTCAAGTTCTTGGAGCTAAAGCAGAATAACTTGTCTATAGCAGAGTACGAAGCGAAATTTACTGAGTTATCAAGGTTTGTGCCGGAGTTTGTGAGCACCGAGGAAAAGAAAGCTAGGAGGTTTCAGCAGGGACTGAAACCGTGGATTCAGAATAGGGTGGCAATCCCTGAGCTTACGGACTATGCCACTCTAGTGCAAAAGGCAACGATTGTAGAAGTCAGAAGTGAACAGATGCAGAAGGAAAGAGAGAAGAAAGGAATAAAGAGGAAAAGTATGAGCATGGGTGGGGGTTCCGCAGGGAGGAGCTTCCCAACTAGATTTAATCGAGGAGCAGTGTCCCTACCAGGAAGGAACACTGGGTTTAAGCGGCCAATAAGTGTGAGTGTGAGCCAGGGCGGCCAGAAATCAAGAATGTCCTATTCCAACCAGTCTCGACCCCCATTGCCAGCCTGTAATATATGTGGAAGGAATCACACTAGGGAGTGTAAAGGAAAGCCAGTAACCTGCTTTAAGTGCGGTCGGGAAGGCCACTATTCAACTAAGTGCCCATCATCAACCCCTGCTGTCATTCCAACCACCACTTGTCATCAGTGTGGACGCCCAGGTCATTGGAAGAGGGAATGCCCAATGAACAAACCAGCAGCTTCGGGAGCAAGCAGGGCTGCTTCTAATAAGCCACCTACTGCGAGGACTTTCAACATGACAGTCCAGGATGCTATGAAAGATTCAGATGTGATAGCAGGTACCCTTTCTTTAAATTCTGTCAGTGCAAACGTTTTATTTGATTCGGGAGCAACTAAATCTTTTATATCAAAGGACTTTGCGCGTAAGTTAAGACTTAAGGCTGAACCCTTGATAGAACCCTTGCAAGTAGAAATAGCCAATCATGAAATTATTCCTGTTAACCAGATTCACCCCGCCTGTGAGATAGGCATAGGGGAGCAATCCTTTAGTGTTGATCTGATTCCTTTTAAATTAGGGGAGTTTGATGTAATTTTGGGAATGGACTGGCTATCTAGCAATGATGCTCAGATAGACTGTAAAGGGAAGAAAGTTAAGCTAAATGTCCCAGGGAAGAAAGAAGTTATATTTAGAGGAAAGAGGCAGACGCAGAAATTTTTGACCATGGCCCAAGCCAAAAGGATGCTACGAAAAGGAAGTGAGGCCTACCTAGCCTATGTGGTGGACACGCAAAAGGAGGTGCCTAACTTACAAGATATTCCAGTAGTCAACGAATTTGAAGATGTATTCCCACAAGACGTTCGGGGATTACCACCCGATAGAGTGATTGAATTTGCTATTGAGTTGGCCCTAGGGACGGCGCCAGTTTCAAAAGGACCTTACGGGTTAGCCCCGTTAGAAATGAAGGAATTAGCCATCCAATTGCAGGAACTCTTGGATAAGGGTATGATAAGACCCAGTGTGTCTCCATGGGGAGCACCAGTTTTATTTGTTAAGAAGAAAGATGGGAGCATGAGGCTGTGCATAGACTATCGAGAGTTGAACAAGCTAACCATAAAGAACAGGTACCCATTACCTAGAATAGACGATCTGTTCGACCAGCTAAAGGATGCTGTTTATTTTTCCAAGATCGACCTGAGAACTGGATATCACCAACTAAAGATTAAACCCGAAGATATTTCCAAGACAGCGTTCCGTACCAGGTATGGGCATTATGAGTTCTTGGTAATGTCCTTTGGATTAACCAATGCCCCAGCGGCTTTCATGGATTTAATGAATAGAGTATTTAAGAAGTACTTGGACAAATGTGTGATAGTTTTTATTGATGATATTTTGATCTACTCAAGGACTGAGACAGAACATGCAGAGCATTTGAGGATAGCTCTAGGAATACTCAGAGAGGAACAGTTATATGCCAAATTCTCGAAGTGTGAATTCTGGCGGAATGAAGTACAGTTTTTAGGACATGTGATCAATAAAAAAGGAGTATTGGTCGACCCCTCCAAGATAGAGGCGGTCTCAAATTGGGAAAGGCCAACCACACCCACAGAGGTAAGGAGTTTTATAGGATTGGCCGGCTACTATCGTAGATTTGTACAGGACTTTGCGAAGATCGCAGCCCCTTTGACACGACTTACTCGTAAGACAGAGAAGTTTGAATGGACGGAGAAATGCGAGAACAGTTTTTGGGAATTAAAGAAAAGGTTGATAACGGCTCCGGTGTTGGCATTGCCGGACGGAAAAGGAGATTTTGTGATATATAGTGACGCGTCGCACAAAGGATTAGGATGTGTGCTTATGCAGCACGGTAAAGTGATTGCATATGCGTCGAGACAATTGAAGGAATACGAGGTTAGATATCCTACTCATGACCTTGAGCTCGCGGCAATAGTATTTGCCTTAAAAATTTGGAGGCACTACTTGTATGAAGAGAAGTGCGAGATTTTCACAGACCATAAGAGCCTCAAGTACATATTTACGCAGAAAGAGCTCAACATGCGCCAGAGGAGATGGTTAGAACTAATCAAGGACTATGATTGTGAGATTCTCTATCATCCAGGGAAAGCCAATGTGGTGGCTGATACCCTTAGTAGAAAGGAAAGACTCAGAATGATAACGACTTCAGAAGAATTGATAAGGGATTTTGAGAGAATGGAAATAGAAGTAAAGGTAACCGGAACCGGACCTGAAAAGCTTTCAGAGATCTCAATGCAGCCAGAGTTATTGGAAAAAATCAGATTGTGCCAAGAGAAAATAATGAATGAAGGCAGAGAGTCAATGACTGGAGAGGAGATCCATACTGAGAAAGATGATAAAGGGATAATGAGGTACTCCTACCGGATTTGGGTTCCGAATGTTCAAGAGCTTAAAGATGAGATATTGGATGAAAGCCATAGTTCAAGGTATTCCATTCACCCGGGAAGTACCAAGATGTATAGGGATTTGAAGGAATATTACTGGTGGCCCAACATGAAGAGGGACGTAGCAGAATGGGTAAACAAATGTTTGACTTGCCAAAGGGTAAAAGCAGAGCACCAGAGACCCAGTGGACTCTTACGACCCCTGGAGATTCCCGAATGGAAATGGGAACAGATAGCGATGGATTTTGTTGTAGGCTTGCCAAGGACGAAAGCCAATTTCGACGCCATTTGGGTAATTATAGACCGACTGACAAAGTCAGCTCATTTCATTCCTATCAATGAGAGATACACAGTCGATAGACTGGTGGACATTTACCTTAAGGAAATAGTAATGCGACATGGAGTCCCAGCGTCCATTGTCTCAGACCGAGACCCCAGGTTCAACTCCAGATTTTGGAGGAGCTTTCAGGAATGTGCGGGGACCAAGTTAAATATGAGTACCGCATACCATCCCCAGACGGATGGGCAGAGTGAAAGGACCATCCAGATACTAGAGGATATGTTGAGAGTCTGTGCAATAGACTTTAAAGGGAGTTGGGATGATCACTTGCCGTTGATCGAGTTTTCTTATAACAATAGCTTTCATGCTAGCATCGGAATGCCGCCTTATGAGGCTCTGTACGGAAGAAGGTGTCGATCTCCCTTATACTGGGATGAAGTAGGAGAGCGGAAGATGCTCGGACCCGAAGTGGTCCAAAGGACCAAAGATATAGTGGATCTCATCAGAGGACGGCTTGTAGCAGCCCAAGACAGACAGAAGAAATATGCAGACCTAGCCCGAAAGGACAAGGAATATGAAGTCGGGGACTTAGTACTGCTAAAGGTATCCCCTTAGAAGGGATTAATGAGGTTCGGAAGGAAAGGAAAACTAAGCCCAAGATACATTGGACCTTTTGAGATATTAAGACGGATTGGAAAGTTAGCTTACGAGCTAGCCTTACCCCCTAATTTGAAACAAGTTCATAATGTGTTCCATGTGTCAATGCTAAGGAAGTATCATCGGGATGCCAGACACATAGTGGAGTACGAGCAGGTGGATATGCAGCCAGATCTAACTTACGTGGAGAAGCCAGTAAGGATTATAGATAAGAAGGAGCAGGTGCTTCGAAACAAAGTAATCAAGCTAGTCAGAGTACTATGGTAGAATCATAATGTGGAAGAATCAACTTGGGAACTAGAGAGCACAATGCTAGAAAAGTACCCCCATTTGTTTTCTGTTTGATTCTGGGACGGAATCCTTTTAAGGAGGGGAGACTGTAATAACCCCCAAAATTTTCAACTTTTTGTAACCCTTGTGAATAGTGTTTTAGCTGAATGAGAAAAATTTTCATGCCACACTATGTAGGGGTTCTATTATGGATATTCTGAGATTTTATTAGTACTCTATACGGTATATGAGTGTATGTAAAGATCGCCAGAATCCAATTCCGAACACTTTGGTTTTTCCCGGAAATCCACCAGATACGGAAAGAATTGAGTATAAGGTAGCAGGATAAAAAGGATTTAAATTAAAGGATTATAATAGAGGATCATAAAAAGGAATATAATGTATTGAGAAAGGTTAAGGGAACCTAAGTAATAAGATCCCGGGTATGATCCTTCAAACGATAAATGAAAACGAAAGTTAAGCGAACCGTATAACAGATCACCGGTCATTAGGCAAACAATTAGGAAGTTAATCAAAGGGATTAGAGAGAGTGATGTCACCCAACCAATGAGAAAAGGACAAGGAGGGAAAGATGACATCACCACATGACATGGGCATGACATGGGAAGGAAGGAGATGTGGTGGCTTTTTAACCACACAAAATCAAGGGCAACTAGGTAATTTACTAAAACAAACACAAAATCAAACCAACCAAGCCAAGCAAATCATTTTTCATCAAAATCAAAAAAAAGAAACCAAGGAATTGTTCTTCATGCTCTCGGCTTTTTGACATTTTAAAGGCAAGGAAATTCAAAACTCAAGATCCAAGCCTCCTAAATTGGTAAGATAATTCCCTAATTATCTTTATGCTTAGTTAGGGCTATATCATGAGTTTAAGCCATCAATTCCTTCTCAATCTTCTTCATTTAATCAATGAAGAAGACAATGAATAGTGTTTTCAAGTTTTTAACTTGAATTTTTTCTTGATTTCCTTGAAGATCCAAGCATTCCTAAGACTTCTCAAAGCTTCTTAAGGCTTCCTAGCTCCTCCCACCACTTCAAGGAAGGTATATCATCTCCAAACCCTAGATTCCTATGTATTATAAGATGATTTTGATTAGTAGGGTGATATTGTAGCTTAATGTTTGTGATTTAGAGTTTGGGATTGAAATGGTATTGAAATGGAATGGTAAATGTTGTTGTTTTGGTTAAAAGATTGTAGTATAGTTAAATTCAAGCTTAGGCATAAGTATGAATGTTAAAATTGAATTGATTGGGGCTGATATGATGTGATAAGGATGGATGTTGGTTGTATGTTTGATTTGAGGTTGAATTGGGTTGGTTTTGAATGGTTTTAAATTGGGAAATCGCGTAAACATAGCCGTCGTAACGTCCGATTTTCTTTAGACTGTTTTTGTGCATAACATTAGGACCCGAGAACCCCCTGCTAGATTTTGACCATTGCCATGTTTAGATAGCTCATGTTACGAGCTTCGTTTTGATATGTAGTTCGTTCGATTCCGATGCACGGTTTAGGAGAAACGACCGTTTCAAGTAACGGCGTTTCGCGAATGAAACTTTTCCCCTCGCCTTACTTTGAAACATAGGTTAAAGACCAAAAAGGGTTAATTAATGTATGAAAATTTATGGTAAGTGTGTTAGGCAGTTAGTAAGACACTCGCGAAGGAATCGCCTTAAAACTCGTAAAGGTTAAATTACTAAAAATGGTGGAGCCAAGGGTACTCGAGTGACTTAAGCGAATCAGTAAGCGCAAAACAAGCGTTAGGGTCTAAGTTAGTTAAAGTATAGATTTACAAGTGACTTTGGTTTAATTCCAACTTACTTGTTGTTTATAGGTTACCAAACTCGTCCCGAGCCTTTTATCACCCCAAGTCGCTCAGGCAAGTTTTCTATCCGTTATACTGTTGTTGTGATGTATTTGTGTATATGCATGATCTTGCGTTAAATGCATATTTGTTATAGCAGATTCTTGCGATATATTGTAGCATGTTATATGGTACATATGCATGCCTATTTCGTATTCTTTCCATATATATCTGTTGGTTCAGTTGATAATACCTATGCTAGAGGTTAGCAGTATTTTGCATATACCCTTATTATAAGGACCCAAAAGGTGAAAACATTTTCTAAAATCGGGAGTCGAGGATCCCGAGTAGATTTTGTATATATGTATATATATATATATTCATATATATATATATGGTTATAGTTTTCAAAACTATTAATCGAATAAGGGTTATTCGATAACTTTATATTATTTATTGAATATTATTTTGAATATTATTCGAGGGCTTATGACTCTTTTATATTATTATTGGATATTACTTGGATATTCATTTGAGGATGTATGACTCCTTTATTTTATGAATATTATTTATAATATTCATTCGAGGTATTATGACTCCGCTTATTACTGCAATATATTCTTTATTTTATCAAAGAATAAGGTGTCAATAATCAAACTTATTTTCGATTATTCAAATAAAGATAGTACTTTCGTATAAGTATATATTTGGTTATTTAATACTCGTTTCAAGTATAAGTTTTAATACTTCTACTTCAATTATTTTTATAAAGATTATTCTTTATGGGAATATTATA
The DNA here is from genome assembly GCF_009905375.1 of Apium graveolens. NCBI lineage: Eukaryota > Viridiplantae > Streptophyta > Magnoliopsida > Apiales > Apiaceae > Apium > Apium graveolens. The sequence continues at coordinate 73,133,524 of NC_133647.1, forward strand.
TAAATAATAATATTCAGACATTTTCTAAATATACTGGGGACTGATTTACTTCATTAAATCAGCTTTACTCCAAACACTCTTTAAAGTGTTTTCGGGTCTTCAAAATGATTTTTAAAAGTTAGAGCGGATCCCAAAACTCATTTTTATATTTAAGATCTTCCTTTTTAAGGGGATTTAAATACTCGCTCAAAACCTGAGGGATCCGGCTCTGTGGTGTATTTTATATTCGCAACAAGGTTGCAGTTTTGGTAAATTAATTGATTACTTACCCAACGTTCGGGAAGTAAGTCCATCTATTGAGTCGGCATAAGCAACATGGGCTCAGTGGGCGTCCATGATAGTGTAAGTGGCTCAGTGGGAGTCCATCAAATGCATAAGTGGCTGAGTGGCAGTCCAGCATAAGGTCCTATTGAGACCAGGGTGATGACCAGTGGGGAATTCGTCCATCTACTAGTAGAAAAGGTTACTTATTGGTATCCGTGCATGATCAGCAAGATACCTGGTTTATGCCAAAATTCTTTTCCTTTCCCAAAATTTATTGGATGTTTCAAACTCTGTTCATACTTTACATGACAGAGGTTTCCAGGAAATGTATAAAGAAGATGTATATGTGGGTATATATATATATATCAGAACTTAATGAAGTATATCATAACTTCATTTCCTTTAATAATATTTCAAAGATTTAATCTATTCAAATCTTGTCTTGTAGTCTCATCTATGTGATGAACTGTTGAAAGCTCATTATACTTTGAACAGTGGTAGTTCAAGTAGCTTTATAAATGATATAAGTGTAGTGAAGTATCTGGTAACTTCATCCTTTGTTTTTACTTATATCTAGTAAGTAATTATCTTACACATGATAAAAGATTCAAGTAAGTATCCATTTAGATACTTATATTATTGTTATCACTATGTATTATCTTGCGAGCTGTAAGGCTCACTCTTGCTTTATTTCTTCATCACACAACAACAGTTAGGAAAGATGGCCAGACTTCAGCAGACCCAGCGCAAGCGCATGGGAAGCGTCCCGCGTCTTCCCGAAGATGTTGTAGCTGCTATAGCTGCAGAGGTAGATCTATTGGTAGACCAGGCACTCTACTTTTGAGAATCAAATTATGTATAATTATAACTAGTGGCAGATAATGGCAATTAACTGTAAATTATCAAGTAATCATTTTGGGTTGTAATAACTTTTAAATTGTGGATTCAAAGACTTGTACTTATTTCAATTTCATCTCTACGACTATAACAGGTTGTGGTGTGTGTTAGTGTGGGGTCACGGCATAAGGTTATTTATTATTAATTAAGTGAAGTGATATTATGGAAAGAAAGACCGTGACGACCCGGATCCCCGACCCCGGATCTGGGGGTGTTACACAGCCTCTGTTATAGAAGTTGACACAAATTGTTGTTTCTTGCTATACCAGGATACAAGTCTTTGTCCAAGAAATTGAAAGTTTCCACTAGTGCTCTTTATGTCAACCCTGCATCCAGCAAAATCTGCGTATGTGTAACCAACAGCTTCAAAACCAGTTCCCTTAGGATACCATAATCCTAATTTTGGAGTCCCCTTCGAGTATCTGAAAATCCTTTTTACAGCCATCAAATGTGATTATTTTTAGATTGGCTTGAAATCTTGTACATACACATGTAGCAAACATTATGTCTGGTCTACTTGCAGTTAAGTAAAGCAATGATCCAATCATCCCTCAATAGCTTGAAATATCTACACTTTTGCCTTTTTATCTTCATTCAACTTTTTTGCTGTGAATATAGGTGTAGATGCAGGTGAACAATAAACCATACCAAACTTCTTCAATAAATCCTTGGCATACTTAGTTTGGCTGATGAAGATTCCATCACTTCTTTGACTGACTTGTAGTCCAAGAAAGTAATTTAATTCCCCCATCATACTCATTTCATATTCACTCTGCATAAGCCTGGAGAATCTTTGACAAAGCTTTTCATTTGTAGAGCCAAAGATGATATCATCCACATAAATTTGAACTAGGATCATATCATCACCATGTTTCTTGTAAAAGAGAGTTTTGTCTATAGTCCCTCTAGTAAAACCATGCTTAAGTAGGAATTCTGACAATGTATCATACCAAGCTCTAGATGCCTGCTTTAGTCCATATAGAGCCCTGAGTAACTTGTACACAAATTTTGGAAATTCTGGATCTTCGAAGCCAAGTGGCTGTTGCACATACACTTCTTCTTCTAACTCACCATTTAGGAAGGCACTCTTAACATCCATTTAATACACTTTGAAATTTGAATGTACAGCAAATGCTAGAAAGATTCTTATTGCTTCAAGTCTTGCAACTGGAGAAAAAGTTTCATCATAATCAATTCCTTCCTCCTGTGAGTAGCCTTTTGCAACCAACCTTGCTTTATTTCTGGTAACTACACCATTTTAATCCATCTTGTTCCTGAACACCCATTTGGTTCCAATAATACTTCTATTCTTTGGTGCAGGAACTAGCTCCCAAACTTTGTTTCTTCTAAACTGATTAAGCTCCTCTTGCATTACAGATATCCAATCAGGATCCATTAGAGCTTCTTCAGTTTTCTTGGGCTCTACTTGAGACAGAAAGCATGCATGTAGGCACTCTTTAGCAGTTGTACTTCTAGTTCTTACACCATCAGTAGGATCAACAATAATTACTTCTCTAGTATAACTTCTATCCCACTTCCTTGTGTGAGTTTTTTGATTTGTGCCTTCATCATTTTCTTCATCATTGGTATGACTAGTAGATCCTTCTTCTCTTTCTTCCCCTGAGTTTGTGTTATCAAATTTAGGTGTTTGAGATGAGCTTCCATTCCTGTGATTTTCCTGTCACTACACCATAAAATGCCTACTGTAACACCAAAAAATCGTTGCATTAGGGGGTAAATATGTTGCTCTTGCCCCACTTTTAAGCTAAGGTAACATTTTCTTAAAGTTAGGTTTTTCCATGTTGCCTTAGGGGTCTAAGGTAACATCTTTGGTACCTAAGGCAACATCGTATTTTAACTTGTTTATATGTTGCCTTAGCTTGCTAATGCAACATAATGAGAGATCAGTTGTAACTTGTTTTTTATGTTACCTTAGAGTTCTAAAATGTTTTTAAAAAAGTGGGACCCACATTAGGGCCCACGGGGGGACCCAATGTGGGTCTCACATCCGGCCCATTGTGGCCCACTGCAGTTGGTAACATTTTAAACAACGACAACATTTAAAGCATCTAGTGCAACATTTCAAAGTAGCTAGTGCAACGTTTACAGTAGCTAAGGCAACATTTTTATGGTAAAAACTGGAAATAAGATACACAGAAATTACGAATTGCCAAAATAACCATCATCCAACAGCAAAGCAATTCACCTGATCATTATACAGTCATCAACAATACTGGACCAAACAATCTTTGGACTTAAATAAAGTTCCGAATAAACAGACTTAAACTAACTTCTTACCCCCAGTACTTAGATTAGTCTATATCATACTTAAAAGTAGTAGCAAAAGACCTTTAAGTCAAGACACATGCATAGACATCGCAGTGTCATACTAGAAGCTACTGCCGCCAGTCATAGGTGTACCATTGTTATCGCTTGAAAAAGGTGAACACGGATCCTCAATGTCGACAGTGATATTTGGGTTTGCTTCTGCAAGTTTTTTAAGGACCAATGCCATGTTCTGTTGCACTTTTTTGTTCACCTGGTCATCCACTTCGGCTTGTACTTGCCTCGCCTTCTCTTGAACTTCATCAGCAAGGCTTTGCCTTATCTTAGTAGTCAGCTCTTGCACATAGGTGTCTGTGGGAGTAGTTGAGCTGGTAATTTGTGAAGGCTTTGCACATCTCCCTAAGAGCCAAGTCGGGCCGTGTGATTTTCCATCTGTAAGCAGTTCACTTACATTATCTCCAGTGCTGAGCTTTTTGCTAATTTTTTCCTAAAAATAAAGCCACGTTAACAAATGAGATTAAATATGAAATACAAAAAGCCATCTTTTCGTCAATTACAGATAACTGATTATTAAATAAAATACTTACAAGTTTGGATTTCTTAATTGCAGGATCGATCTTGTACTCACGGTTGTCACTTCGCTCCCGGGTTTCAAAATAAACCTCAGCATCACAAGGTGTAGAGCTATCTGGTGCCTTTTTTCTAGCAAAAAATAAGGTACATGTCATGTTACAAAGACAATATTTATCTAAATAGAGATGCACATTATAAGGATAATTATTCGTGTAAAAAAAGTGAGTACTATCTACAAAATCAGATAAATAAATCAAACATGATTTATTTTTTGTACAAAAATAAACAGTGAGTACTTCGAAAGATAATTATTCCTGATAAATATTTTATGCACTACAAAATCAGATAAATCATTATAAGGATAATTATTCATGTAAAAACAGTGAGCACAATCTGAATAAAGAATGAACATAGTGCGGATCTTGTTTCGAACTTGTGCAAAGCTTTTCGGACCAGCAGTGTGAGTGTCGAGATATGTAATAACCCCAATTTTTGGAATTTTTTTGAAACCCTTATGAATAGTGATTTTGTTGATTATGTTGAATAAGAAAACTTTTCATACCACACTTTGTAGAGGTTCTTTTATTGTTATTCTGAGATCTTATTAGTACTCTATATGGTATATAAGTGTATGTAAAGATCGCCAGAATCCAAATTCGAACACTTTGATTTTTCCCGAAAATCCACCAGATACCGAAAGAATTGAGTATAAGGTAACAGGATAAAAAGGATTTAAATTCAAGGATTATAAGAGAGAATCATATAAGAAATATAATATATTGAGAAAGGTTTTGGGGAACCCAAGTAATAAGATCCCGGGTATGATCCCTCAAACGATAAACGAGAACGAAAATTAAGCGAACCGTATAACAGATAAGCGGTCATTAACCAAACAATTAAGCAAGGATTAGCACAAGAAGATGCTTCCACCACCAAGTGATAACAAGTGGCAAGAGATGAAGTCGCCAAGATGATGTCACGCTTAGTCATACTCCACTCACTTTAAACAACCAACAAATCATCTAAATATTCCATTCACTTCATTTTCCACCACAAAAACATTCAACAAAGCAAATACTCTCCCAAGAACACATAGCTCACGGCTTTTTCATTTTTTCAAGGAGAAAAATTCCAAAAATCAAGTTTCTAGCTTTGTTAATTTACAAGGTAATTACCCAAGGTCCCTTATGATTAGATAAGCATATCCTAGGAGTTTAATCTTCTATTTCTTCATGAATCTCTTCCAATAAATCAAGGAAGAAGATGATGAATAGTGTTTTCAAGATTTCTAACTTTATTTTCTTTGATTTCCTTTAAGATCCAAGCATTCCTAAGCTATCTCAAGGCTTCTCAAGGCTTCTTAAGGCTTCCTAGCTACTCTAATCACTCCAAGGAAGGTATAACACCTCCAAACCCTAACTTTACTTTGAGTATTAAGATGGTTTTGATAGTTATAGTAAATGAGAAGCATGATGCTTGTGTGTTTAGAGTTTGGATTGGATTTGTAGTGATTTGGATGTTAAAATCTTGTTTATAGTTAATGAAACTTAAGTATAGCTAGTAGTTCATGTGTGGGGTTGTATAAATTGGAAAATCTTGAGGTTTAGGGACTGATGTAGTAAGGTTTGGATGAGGGTTGGTTGTATTGTTGGTTGTGAGTTGAATGGTGGTTGTTTGGGGTGGTTTAAAACTTGGTAATCGCGTAAACATAGCCGTCGTAATGCCCGATTTACTTACGACTGTTTTTGTTCTTAACATCAGGACCTGTGAACTCACTATTAGGTTTTGATCATTGCCATGATTATATAGTTCATGTTATGACCTTCATTTTGATATGTGGTTCATTTGAATCCGATGTACGGTTTAGGAGAAATGACCGTTTTAAATAACGGCACTTCGCGACCGAACCATTACCCCTCGCCTTACTTTGAAACCTTGGTTAAGGACTTTAAATGACTAATTGGGGTATGAAGCAATTATGTTAAGTGGATTAGGCAGTTGGTAAGGTACTCGCGAAAAAATCGCCTTAAAACTCTTAATGGTTAATTTATTAAAGATGGTGGAGCCGAGGGTACTCAAGCGACTTAAGTGAATCGTTAAGCGCGAAAGCGAATGTTAGGGGTCTAATTGGTTAAAGTCTAGTTTCTTAAGCAACCGGGGATTAATTCTGACTTATGTTGTTGTTCATAGGTTATCGGACCCACTCTAAGCTTAAGTCTATCCGGGAACACTCATGCAAGTTTTCTACCCGTTATACTGTTGTTGTGATGTATACATATGTATATGCATTATCTTGTGATAGATGCATGATGATTAATTAGCAAATCTTGCGATATATTGGAGCATGTGATATGGTATATATGCATTTCTGTTTCATAATCTTGATATATATATGTTGATTCAAATGCTTATAAGTTGCATAATACCTATGCTAGAGATAAGCAGTAGTTGCGTATACCCTTAGTATAGGGGACCCAAAGGTGAACATTTCCTAAAACCGGGAGTCGATGTTTCCGAGTATATTATATATATTTATATATATATATATAGTTTTCAAAACTATTAATCGAATAAGGTTTATTCGATAACTTTATTTTTATTAATGAATATTACTTTGAATATTCATTCGAGGACTTATGACTCGGTTTATTTTATTTAATGAATATTTATTTGAATATTCATTTGAGGACTTATGACTCGCTTTATTTTATTTAATGAATAATATTTTGAATATTCATTCGAGGACTTATGACTCGCTTTATTTTATTTAATGAATAATATTTTGAATATTCATTCGAGGACTTATGACTCCGCTTATTTACTAAATAATATTCTTTATTTTATTAAAGAATAATGTTTCGATAATCAAACTTATTTTCGATTATTCAAATAAAGATTATACTTTCGTATAAGTATATCTTGGGTTATTTAATATACATTTCAAGTATGAGTTTTAAAACTTCTACTTCAATTATTTTTATAAATATTATTCTTTATGGGAATATTATTTAAATAATAATATTCAGATATTTTCTAATATATCGGGACTGATTTATTTCATTAAATCAGCATTACTCCAAACATTCTTAAAAATGTTTTCGAGTCTTCAAAATGATTTTAAAAGTTAGAGCGGATCCCAAAAAAATTGTTTTCAGATTTAAGATCTTCCTTTCGATGGAGACTTGAATATTCGCTCAAAAATCTTAGGGATCTGGCTCTGTGGTGTATTTTATATTCACAATGAGGTTGCTGTTTTGAGAAAACAATTTGATTACTTGCCCAATGTTTGGGAAGTAAGTCCATCTTATTGAGTCGGCATAAGCGACAGGCCGGGGTACGGTCTATGAAGGTGTAAGAAGCTGGGTGACAGTCCATCCACGCATGAGTGGCCGGGTAACGGTCTAGCGCGAGGTCCTAATGCGGCCAGGGTGATGACCGGCGAGGAATTCATCCATCTACAGTAGAAAAGGTTACTTATTGGTATCTTTGCCTGATCAGCAAGATATCGGGTTTATGCCAAAATTCTTTTCTTTTCGAATTCATTGGATATTGCAACTCTGTTAATACTTTACATGACAGAGGTTTTCAGGAAATGTATGGGAGATATATATGAATATATATATATATATCGGGACTTAATGAAGTATCTCGTAACTTCATTTCATTCAATGATATTTCAAAGATTGAATCTATTCAAGTCTTATCTTGTAGTCTCATCAGTGTGATGAACTTTTGAAACTGATGATACCTTGAACGGTGGTAGTTCAAGTAGTATCCGAAAAAGATATAAGTATATTGGAGTATCTTGTAACTTCATCTTTTCAACCTATATCTGGTTAATGATTATCTTATGCATGACAAAGATTTTCACAAAAACGTTGAGACAAGGCTAGATATATGAGATCACCTTGCAACGATATTTTTATACAGTTATAAACTGGAACTCTGTGTATATTATACATGTCAGAGGATTTTAAAGATTATGAAAAGTATATATACTTATATACTGAATATTTTGCGACTTGGTCGCGTTAAGATATCAACTTGGTTCATTTCTTCTTGACCAAGACTTTCATGAGTACTATGAGAATACTCATATATTGTTAATTATTATACATATTATTTCGGTGGGCTTGTTGATCACCCTTACTTTCTTCTTTCATCACACAACAACAGATAGAAAAGATGAAAGGACCAAGCTTCCAATTCGCAAGCGGTTAGGAAACGTTCCGTAGTTTTCTGGAAGCGTTGATGCCGCCGTAGCTGAGGTAGGAGCTACCAATAGGCTAGGTTTTCAACTATTGATGAACCAGACTTATGTATAATATGAATTGTAATAATGGCAAGGAATATGTAAATTATTTAGAAACCCTTTTAAGGTGTAACGGTTTATAATTGTGGAATAAAATGACTTGTGTTATTTTTGGTATTCATCTCTGAGACTATAACGGGTTGTGGTGTGTGTTAGTGTGGGGTCACAGCATGGGGTTATTTATTATTAATTAAGTTAAGTGATATTGTGGAAAGAAAGACCGTGACGACCCGGATCCCCGACCCCGGATTTGGGGGTGTTACAGAAATGGTATCAGAGCTAAGCGTTATAAACCTCAGAGATGATGTGACGTTAAGATAATAAGTTCACTAAGATAATAAGAACTCTTGCCAAGTTCATAGTCGGGCTACCTAACGTAGTACTGACAGTTAAAACCCTTATGGGAACCCTTATAAATATCGTGATAGAAGGATAGTTCGTTATCGTATATAGTAGTGGGACTCCGAACCCTGAGGTTGAGGAGCAACAGCGCGATGATGTTTTACTACTGATTGGGGATCGGATTGTGGATCCAATGGAACACCCTAATGAGGGACCGGATGATATTCATATTGAGGATGTTGTCCCAGAAGGGATTGTTGTTGAGAAAGATCTCATAGAGGATCCTAACAAGATTGAAGAGATGATCGCTGAGGAATTGATAACCATGGTTAGGGCGACTACCAAAGGTAGGATTGGCCGGTCACTGCCGGAGGTTCGTTCAAGTTTGTAAAGATAGTAGCCCCTTTAACGCGACTTACTCGTCAGACTGAGAAGTTCGAATGGACAGAGAAATGCGAGAACAACTTTTAAGAACTGAAGTAAAGGTTGGTGACGTCCCCTCTGTTGGTGTTGCCGGATGGAAAATGAAATTTTGTGAAGTGTAGTGACGCTTCGCATAAGGAATTAGGGTGCTTTTTATACAGCACAGCAAGGTAATCACGTACGCGTCAAGACAATTAAGGGAATATAAAATTCGATATCCCCACCCATGAGCTTGGGCTCGTGGCAATAGTTTTGCCCTAAAGATTGGAGGCACTACTTGTATGGAGAGAAGTGCGAGATTTACACAAGCCATAAGTGCTCTAGTACGTTTTCACGCAGAAAGAGCTCAACATGCGCCAAATGAGGTGGTTAGAGCTAATCAAGGATTACGATTATGAGATTCTTTATCATCCAGGGAAAGCCAAAATGGTGGCTAATGCCCTTAGTAGAAAGGAGAAACTCAAGATGATATTGTCTCTAAGAGAGTTGATTAGAGATTTTGAGAAAATGGAAATAGAAGTGAACACAACCGGAGCCGGTACCGAAAAGCTGGTTGAGATCGCTATGCGGTCTGGATTATTGGAAAATATAATATTATGCCAAGAAAAACTGATGAATGAAGGCAGAGAGTCAATGACTGGAGAAGAGATTAATACCAAGAAAGATGATAAGGGAATAACGAGGTATTCCTACAGAATTTGGGTTCCAAACGTTTAAGAGTGTAAGGACTGGATCTTAGATGAAATCCATAGCTCGAGGAATAAGATTTAGGGCAAACCCCGAATGTGATAGTCAGGGAGGTTGCCATTAAGAAAGAAGGAGCCCATAACATAATGAAGTGGAAAACAAGGATTTTAACGTATAAGATAACCCTAAGTATGGGAGAAGGATGAAATATTTCATACTAAGGAAACAGAAAGTCGAGTAAGGAAGGGAGACCTGAGACGGTACTCCTATACGGCAATTCATGGACCTGTCTAAAAAGAACTTAGACTATTATCCCCAACCACCACCCTGAGGAGACAGTGCGGTGGGAAATTCTTTCAGGACCTTTAAGTCGCTAAGCTCTCAGAGTTCCAAGGAACAAGCAAACCCAGTAGAGGCGAGAGCCTGGCTAAAGGAAATATAGGAATCATTTGAGATTCTAAATGATGGACGAATCACAAAAGTCTATTTTTGTCACTTACCCTCCTAAGAGAGAGGCCACCCGCTGGTAAAAGGCCAAGGAAGGCACGGAGCCAGAGGTTATGATAAACTGATTAAAGTTCAGTCAATTATTTTCAAGAAAGTAATTCCCAAGGTTATGGAGATAGTGTAAAAGCTTTAGAGCCAGAGCAAAGGCGGACGAGTATGATAAATTATGAATCTAAGATTGTAAAAGTTGTCAAGATTTGTTCTGAGGACTAGAATCCCAGAACGACGTGATGTTTGAAATCAATGATTAGTGGGTTCATGAAATGATTGTAAGAGAAAGGAAAATAAAGAGGAACTGAAGTGGAAAGAAATAAAAAGGCAATACAGTTGAGGAATGATAAGGGAGTTGGGTATGAGGAAACCCTAAAGACTCGTAGCAATAGAAATAGAAAAGTATGTAATCGTCAGGATGAGGGTGATTCATTATGAGTTAAAGTTGATGGTTGAAGGCATAAGTGATACATATATTTTATCCCCTGTAGGTTGGGAGGATTCGAGGAAACCTTGAGATAGATCGAAGGATAAATAAGGAGACGCCAGGTATGAAAGATATCCCAACATTGAGATGACTGTTGAGATAAACAACAAAAGTAAATGAGGAATTATTAAGAAGAAGTTCACGTTGAACACGACCAATATCTTCCAGAACATCCCTGTTGTCATTACCAAATTAGGAAAGAAAAGCGGGTAACCATTGTTATCTTTTGAAGGCCATATGGGTTGACCTCAGTTTGAATAAAGATGCTATTGTGAAATTGGTATAGACTATCTGGGTGGGAATGATTGAATAAGATAATCTATCAAGGACATATGACTTGATTTGTCCATGGAAGGATGCAAGTACCTTTTTAAAGGTGGAATTAAGGATATAACTTCGATAACATGAGATGAACCATAGGGGAATGTATGAAGGTTGGCATTTCACCCTTAATAGGGACAGTATAAGTTTTGACAGTATGGATGGGAAGGGATTAAGGTAACAACAACCTTTAAGTATCGGTGGAGAAATTTTTCAGAAGTATATAGACGATGATTCTGGTATTAATAAATGGTATCTTGATATGCCTTGTGCCTAGGGTGTACCTGATGAAGGATTTAAGGATAACCTTAGAGGTTTTACAAGGAGAAAGGTAATATTCAAAGTTCTCAAGAATAGAAATTTTGATGAAGGAAATATGGCGTAATTATAATAATGACAGGTGGGCACGTGTTGAACCATAAGAAGTATAGATTGAACCAATGAAGGTTAGAATTGTTAAAGCAAGAAGGGCCCAAGATAAAAGACGTCCTAAGTATGATCGAGAGTCAGCCATGATAATGTTTATATTTAAAGACTAAGGCAGTGACTTATGGAAAAATGGTGATTTTTTTTATCACAAGGACTTAAGAAAAGCATTTTCACATAAGCAGTGATTGAAATGAGGTAGAAAATTTAGTTGAAGGTGGTTAAAAAAAACATTGATTATAAGGAACTACTACTATCAGGAAAGGCCAATAAGGTGGCCGACACTCTAAGTACAAGAGAGCAATTATAGGCGCTCGTGCCAGAGGGATGCAGTGATAATGGTTGAAGCCGTGAAGGTTGTATTATGGTTTGGAAGATTGACATTCCTTCTGATGACTGTGCAATACCCAACCGTAATAGTAGTTTGGTAAAGGTTTAATTCGTGTAATCGCCATGAGCGGGCTATCTATCTTAGAAGGAACTATCTTGAGAATAAGCCAGGACCATGTTTCAAAAAGGAGTAAATGAACCTTTGAGCTTCATGTCTCCTAATATAGACATATGATTAAGAATGGTATTAACCTACTATCGTTGCTTTCATTAAAACTCTTCTGTATTTTATCTGCTTCATGTCATGAATGTACGTCAGGATCAGAAGTGTTCTTCATGAATCATGAACGGTGATCATGTAACCTCCTTAAAAGAATTCGATACGATATGTATGGACTCCGTATGGTTAGCTATTAAGACTTCAAGGAAAGTGAATGACTACAGTAGGTCAGTGGTGGGCCATAGTAATGCTCCAATGAGTCTATGAATAATAAGACAATGACAACTGTGAGAGTTGTATTATAATGAATGTTGAGATTGAGTACCACTGATCGGGTCGTGGTGATGTATAAGTTATCATTGAATAGACTAATTAAGTAGATTATTTACCTATTGAATATTTATTCCTCCTTATCAATAGAGGGTCGTATGACTATACGAGGAAGGTTGCGATGCAAGCATTGAATTCTAGTAACGATGATGTCTAGAATGAGATCCCAGATTCGATTTTCGATATCGAGGGAGTTTCAAAGGTGATTGTGTATAAGCTTGAGGAAGAGCATGGGTCTATAGAATGATGGACGGAATAGCAAAAATATTTAGGCATGTGAAATACGATGCTATAATACTTGATGTTGATATAAATACGTATATGTTTTGTTCTCCTATGACAAACCTCTATAGTTCAGAGGTAGATTCCAATCCAGATATTTTATGGCAATATTTTTTTACATATATACAATTCTCTTCAGTTTGTTCTTTTCTCTTCTTTTTATTTCATGTATGCTGAGAAGAACAACCCTTCCAGAAGGGGAGGTATTGCCGAATGACTATCTATATGTGTGATAGAAGCCTAGTAGGATACCACATGTTGTTTAATTGCTTGTCAAGTACTAAAGGCTGGCCACCTTCTGTACTAACTATGCGATATAACAAGTGTTCATGATCATAGTAATCTCTCAATAAATTCTTTTACTTCTATACGATGGATCAAGCTTTCAAAGATAGAAGCAGCTAGAAAGGAGTAGTATCAGTGCGGTGGTATTCCGAATCTAACGCATTCGTGATACTAAGGTTGACGCAATTATTAAAAGGTTATAGAATGCTAACGAGCAAAAGTGTAACCAGTATAGTATTATGTACGGAAGATAGTAATGACTACGAACTGGAAAAGAATGGGTATTGAGAAGCAAAAGCTATAATGCTAGAAGCTATGATGAGAGTCTGTGCAATAGACTTGATAGAATTTGAAATGGTCACTTAACACGGATTGAGTTTTCTTACGATAATAGATCATATGTCATTATCGAGATGTCACCTTATAAGATCCTTGAGGGAAGACAATGTCGATCTCCCTTATGATATGATGATGTTGCAGAGCGCAAGATGCTTAGACCAGCAGTGGTCTAAAGGACCAAGGATATAATAGATTTAATCAGAGGACGGCTGGTAGTAGCCCAAGATGGGCACACGAAGTATGATGATTTGACATGAAAGGACAAGGAATAGGAAGTAGGGAACCTAGTACTGTTATAGGTATTCCCTTGGAAAGGATGGATGAGGTTCGGAAAGAAAGGAAAGCTAAGCCCACGAATTGTTGGACCCTTTGAGGTATTAAGACGTATTGGGAAGTTAGCATAAGAGCTAGCCCTACCCCCGAACATGTAGCAAGTTCATAACGTGTTCCACGTATCAATATTAAGGAAGTATAATCCGGAGGCCAGACAAATAGGGGCATATGAGCGCATAGACATGCAACCCGACGTAACCTATATGGAGCAACCAGGAAGGGTTATAGATTGAAAAGGGACAAGTGCTTAGGAGAAGGGTTATCAAACTAGGCAGAGTTTGGTGGTAGGACTACAATGTGGGAAAATTTACTCTAGAGTTAGAAAGTGCAATGCTAAGAGAGTATCCCTATTCATTTTCTATCTGATTCCGGGACGGAATCCTTTTAAGGAGGGGAGACTGTAATAACCCCAATTTTTGGAATTTTTTTGAAACCCTTATGAATAGTGATTTTGCTGATTATGCTGAATAAGAAAACTTTTCATACCACACTTTGTAGAGGTTCTTTTATTTTTATTCTGAGATCTTATTAGTACTCTATATGGTATATAAGTGTATGTAAAGATCGCCAGAATCCAAATTCGAACACTTTGATTTTTCCCGAAAATCCACCAGATACCGAAAGAATTGAGTATAAGGTAACAGAATAAAAAGGATTTAAATTCAAGGATTATAAGAGAGGATTATATAAGAAATATAATATATTGAGAAAGGTTTAGGGGAACCCAAGTTATAAGATCCCGGGTATGATCCCTCAAACGATAAACGAGAACGAAAATTAAGCGAACCGTATAACAGATAAGCGGTCATTAACCAAACAATTAAGCAAGGATTAGCATAAGAAGATGCTTCCACCACCAAGTGATGACAAGTGGCAAGAGATGAAGTCACCAAGATGATGTCATGCTTAGTCATACTCCACTCACTTTAAACAACCAACAAATCATCCAAATATCCCATTCACTTCATTTTCCACCACAAAAACATTCAACAAAGCAAATACTCTCCCAAGAACACATAGCTCATGGCTTTTTCATTTTTTCAAGGAGAAAAATTCCAAAAATCAAATTTCTAGCTTTGTTAATTTACAAGGTAATTACCCAAGGTCCCTTATGATTAGGTAAGCATATCCTAGGAGTTTAAGCTTCTATTTCTTCGTGAATCTCTTCCAATAAATCAAGGAAGAAGATTATGAATAGTGTTTTCAAGATTTCTAACTTTATTTTCTTTGATTTCCTTTAAGATCCAAGCATTCCTAAGCTATCTCAAGGCTTCTCAAGGCTTCTTAAGGCTTCCTAGCTACTCTAATCACTCCAAGGAAGGTATAACACCTCCAAACCCTAACTTTACTTTGAGTATTAAGATGGTTTTGATAGTTATAGTAAATGAGAAGCATGATGCTTGTGTGTTTAGAGTTTGGATTGGATTTGTAGTGATTTGGATGTTGAAATCTTGTTTATAGTTAATGAAACTTAAGTATAGCTAGTAGTTCATGTGTGGGGTTGTATAAATTGGAAAATCTTGAGGTTTAGGGACTGATGTAGTAAGGTTTGGATGAGGGTTGGTTGTATTGTTGGTTGTGAGTTGAATGGTGGTTGTTTGGGGTGGTTTAAAACTTGGTAATCGCGTAAACATAGCCGTCGTAATGCCCGATTTACTTTAGACTGTTTTTGTTCTTAACATCAGGACCCGTGAACTCACTGTTAAGTTTTTACCATAGCCATGGTTAGATAATTCATGTTACGAGCTTCGTTTTGATATGTGGTTCGATTGAATCCGATATACGGTTTAGGAGAAACGACCGTTTTAAGTAACGGCGCTTCGCGACCGAACCATTACCCCTCGCCTTACTTTGAAACCTTGGTTAAGGACTTTAAATGACTAATTGGGGTATGAAGTAATTATGTTAAGTCGATTAGGCAGTTGGTAAGGTACTCGCGAAAGAATCGCCTTAAAACTCTTAATGGTTAATTTATTAAAAATGGTGGAGCCGAGGGTACTCGAGCGACTTAAGTGAATCATTAAGCGCGAAAGCGAATGTTAGGGGTCTAATTGGTTAAAGTCTAGTTTCTTAAGCGACCGGGGATTAATTCTGACTTATGTTGTTGTTCATAGGTTATCAGACCCACTCTAAACTTAAGTCTATCCGGGAACACTCAGGCAAGTTTTCTACCCGTTATACTGTTGTTGTGATGTATACATATGTATATGCATTATCTTGTGATAGATGCATGATGGTTAATTAGCAAATCTTGTGATATATTGGAGCATGTGATATGGTATATATGCATGTCTGTTTCGTAATCTTGATATATATATGTTGATTCAAATGCTTATAAGTTGCATAATACATATGCTAGAGATAAGCAGTAGTTGCATATACCCTTAGTATAGGGGACCCAAAGGTGAACATTTCCTAAAACCGGGAGTTGATGTTCCCGAGTATATTATATATATTTATATATATATATAGGTATAGTTTTCAAAACTATTAATCGAATAAGGTTTATTCGATAACTTTATTTTTATTAATGAATATAACTTTGAATATTCATTCGAGGACTTATGACTCTGTTTATTTTATTTAATGAATATTCATTTGAATATTCATTTGAGGACTTATGACTCGCTTTATTTTATTTAATGAATAATATTTTGAATATTCGTTCGAGGACTTATGACTCGCTTTATTTTATTTAATGAATAATATTTTGAATATTCATTCGAGGACTTATGACTCCGCTTATTTACTAAATAATATTCTTTATTTTATTAAAGAATAATGTTTCGATAATCAAACTTATTTTCGATTATTCAAATAAAGATTATACTTTCGTATAAATATATCTTGGGTTATTTAATATCCATTTCAAGTATGAGTTTTAAAACTTCTACTTCAATTATTTTTATAAAGATTATTCTTTATGGGAATATTATTTAAATAATAATATTCAGATATTTTCTAATATATCGGGACTGATTTATTTCATTAAATCAGCTTTACTCCAAACATTCTTAAAAATATTTTCGAGTCTTCAAAATGATTTTAAAAGTTAGAGCGGATCCCAAAAAACTCGTTTTCAGATTTAAGATCTTCCTTTCGAAGGAGACTTGAATATTCGTTCAAAAATCTTAGGGAGTCGGCTCTGTGGTGTATTTTATATTCGCAATGAGGTTGTTGTTTTGAGAAAACAATTTGATTACTTCCCCAATGTTCGGGAAGTAAGTCCATCTAATTGAGTCGGCATAAGCGACAGGCCGGGGTAGAGGTTGGGTGACAGTCCATCCACGCGTGAGTGGCCGGGTAACGGTCTAGCGCGAGGTCCTAATGCGGCCAGGGTGATGACCGGCGAGGAATTCATCCATCTACAGTAGAAAAGGTTACTTATTGGTATCTTTGCCTGATCAGCAAGATATCGGGTTTATGCCAAAATTCTTTTCTTTCCGAATTCATTGGATATTGCAACTCTGTTCATACTTTACATGACAGAGGTTTTCAGGAAATGTATAGGAGATATATATGAATATATATATATATATCGAGACTTAATGAAGTATCTCGTAACTTCATTTCATTCAATGATATTTCAAAGATTGAATCTATTCAAGTCTTATCTTGTAGTCTCATCAGTGTGATGAAATTTTGAAACTGATGATACGTTGAACGATGGTAGTTCAAGTAGTATCCAGAAAAGATATAAGTATATTGGAGTATCTTGTAACTTCATCTTTTCAACTTATATCTGGTTAATGATTATCTTATGCATGACAAAGATTTTCACAAAAACGTTGAGACAAGGCTAGATATATGAGATCACCTTGCAACGATATTTTTATACAGTTATAAACTGGAACTCTGTGTATATTATACATGTCAGAGGATTTCAAAGATTATGAAAAGTATATATACTTATATACTGAATATTTTGCGACTTGGTCGCATTAAGATATCAACTTGGTTCATTTCTTCTTGACCAAGACTTTCATGAGTACTATGAGAATGCTCATATATTGTTAATTATTATACATATTATTTCGGTGGGCTTATTGCTCACCCTTGATTTTTTTCTTTCATCACACAACAACAGATAGAAAAGATGAATAGGACCAAGCTTCCAATTCGCAAGCGGTTAGGAAACGTTCTGCAGTTTTCTGGAAGCGTTGATGCCGCCGTAGCTGAAGTAGGAGATACCAATAGGCTAGATTTTCAACTATTGATGAACCAGACTTATGTATAATATAAATTGTAATAATGGCAAGGAATATGTAAATTATTCAGAAACCCTTTTAAGGTGTAACGGTTTATAATTGTGGAATAAAATGACTTGTGTTATTTTTGGTATTCATCTCTGAGACTATAACGGGTTGTGGTGTGTGTTAGTGTAGGGTCATAGCATGGGGTTATTTATTATTAATTAAGTTAAGTGATATTGTGGAAAGAAAGACCGTGACGACCCGGATCCCCGACCCCGGACCTGGGGGTGTTACAAGATATGATTTACGACTCGCTGCATTTTTCTTAGATCTCGCCTACAAAAGACATGAAAACACATAACATATAACAAAAAAACACCCAATAGTAAATACTTCATAACATTCATGTATAATAAAATGACTGAACAAAAAATGTAGAACATTCATAACATTATGCAAATACGCATATAACCCAATACCCCTGAATCGACAACATATAACAAAAAAAACCCAATAGTAAACACCCAATAGTAACATATAACAAATATGCATAACATATAACATATAACATGCAAATACGCATAACATTCAATAGCCCCAAATCGATATCCTTAACATTCATGTATAACAAATATGCATAACCCGAAGTAACAAAGGTTTAATACCTGTAAATCAAAGCTCGACCCGACTGAACAAGCACCAACCCAATTGAATAAGCTCCAACCCGACTGAACAAGCTCCAAACCCTAATTTAAATCAAAACGAGAGACCAATTAATTAAAATATAAAAAGTGTAAATTAAACAAAAAGCCCTAATTTCAAAAACCCCTGATTTTAAAAAGCCCTAATTTGAAGAACCCAAAGCCTCAATCGTTAATTTGTCTCCATCACATATTTAAAAAACCCTAATTTGAGGAACCCAAAGCCTCAATCGTTAATCGTTAAATCGTTGATTTGCAAGAATAAGAGAGAGTTGAGAGCTTTACGAGAGAGTTAGAGTTAGAGTGAGAGCGAGAGAGAGAGAGAGAGAGTGGGTTAGAGTGAGAGAGAGTGAGATGGTTAATTAGACTGAGAGAGTGAGATTGTTAATAATTGAGAGAAGCAGGTAGTTTTGCCGCCCAGCTTTTTCACGGGGTTCTGTGTAAATTTTATTAATTTTTGTTAAATAAAAGATTATATTTATGTTTATGTGATTTAAATATTTACTATTTTTATAATAAAATATTAAATTTAAATTTTATAAGGATATATTTTAGCATATTAAAATTAATGAGTCATTTATAAATTAAACTTTTATATTTTATAAAAAAAATCAGTTCATTTGAAAATAAATATAACTTAAATAATTATTTTAAAAATTTTATTGAAATTAGTAATAAAAAATTTTATAAATGACCTAAGGCAACATATCCTTGCATGTTGCTATATGAAACGTATGTTTTTCAAATGTAACACCACTTTGTACCTAAGGTAACATCAAAAATGAAGTGTTTTAGTAGATCAAAACTAGCATACCTAATGTAACATTATTTAGCAACACCCATCTACGAGATGCTCCCGTAGGTCATTTATGGTGTAGTGTGTTCAGTAGTCTCTTCATTCATCATCTGTTGTGCATTGACTTCATCTTCTCCATCAGAATCACTATCAATATTGAGATTTTCAAATGCAAGAGCTTCAGCTTTATTTTTATCAAGGCATTCCAAGCCTGGACACTTGTCATCATCAAAAGTCACATATGTGCTTTCCATAATCTTCTTTTGATCAATCACTTAGACCTTGTAGGCAGTTCTCTCCAATGAATATCCCAGAAAAATTGCTTCAAAGACCTTTGAGTCAAATTTTCCTACATATTCAGAGTTGTCTTTTAAAATGTAACACTTGCTTCCAAAAACATGAAGATGCTTTATAATAGGCTTTCTCTTAGACAAGATTGAGTAAGGTGATTTGCTATGAGCCTTGTTAATGAGATAACTACACCATAAAATGCCTACTGTAAGACCAAAAAAATATTGCCTTAGGGGGTAAATATGTTGCTCTTGCCCCACTTTTAAGCTAAGGTAACATTTTCTTAAAGATAGGTTTTTCCATGTTGCCTTAGGGGTCTAAGGTAACATCTTTGGTGCCTAAGGCAACATCGTATTTTAACTTGTTTATATGTTGCCTTAGCTTGCTAATGCAACATAATGAGAGATCATTTTGTAACTTGTTTTTTATGTTACCTTAGAGTTCAAAAATGTTTTTAACAAAGTGGGACCCACATTGGGGCCCACATCCGACCCATTGTGGCCCACTGCAGTTGGTAACATTTTAAACAACGACAACATTTAAAGTATCTAGTGCAATATTTCAGAGTAGCTAGTGCAACGTTTACAGTAGCTAAGGCAACATTTTTATGGTAAAAACTGGAAAAAAAGGTACACAGAAATTACGAATTGCCAAAATAACCATCATCCAACAGCAAAGCAATTCACCAAATCATTATACAGTCATCAACAATACTGGACTAAACAATCTTTGGACTTAAATAAAGTTCCGAATAAACAGACTTAAACCAACTTCTTACCCCCAGTACTTAGATTAGTCTATATCATACTTAAAAGTAGTAGCAAAAGACCTTTAAGTCAAGACACATGCATAGACATCGCAGTGTCATACTAGAAGCTACTGTCGCCAGTCATAGGTGTACCATTGTTATCGCTTGAAAAAGGTGAACACAGATCCTCAATGTCGACAGTGATATTTGGGTTTGCTTCTGCAAGTTTTTTAAGTACCAATGCCATGTTCTGTTGCACTTTCTTGTTCACCTGGTCATCCACTTCGGCTTGTACTTGCCTCACCTTCTCTTGAACTTCATCAGTAAGGCTTTGCCTTATCTTGGTTGTCAGCTCTTGCACATAGGTGTCTTTGGGAGCAGTTGAGCTGGTAATTTGTGAAGGCTTTGCACATCTCCCTAAGAGCCAAGTCGGGCCGTGTGATTTTCCATCTGTAAGCAGTTCACTTACATTATCTCCAGTGCTGAGCTTTTTGCTAATTTTTTCCTAAAAATAAAGCCACGTGAACAAATGAGATTAAATATGAAATACAAAAAGCCATCTTTTTGTCAATTACAGATAACTGATTATTAAATAAAATACTTACAAGTTTGGATTTCATAATTGCAGGATCGATCTTGTACTCACGGTTGTCACTTCGCTCCCGGGTTTCAAAATAAACCTCAGCATCATAAGGTGCAGAGCTATCTGGTGCCTTTTTTCTAGCAAAAAATAAGGTACATGTCATGTTACAAAGACAATATTTATCTAAATAGAGATGCAAATTATAAGGATAATTATTCGTGTAAAAAAAGTGAGTACTATCTACAAAATCAGATAAATAAATCAAACATGATTTATTTTTTTGTACAAAAATAAACAGTGAGTACTTCGAAGGATAATTATTCCTGATAAATATTTTATGCACTACAAAATCAGATAAATCATTATAAGGATAATTATTCATGTAAAAATAGTGAGTACTATCTGAATAAAGAATGAACATAGTGCGGTCAGTTCATAAATAATTATAAATAAATCATATAACATCTTGTTTCGAACTTGTGCAAAGCTTTTCGGACCAGCAGTGTGAGTGTCGAGATATGATTTATGACTCGCCACATTTTTCTTAGCTCTCGCCTACAAAAGACATGAAAACATATAACATATAACAAAAAAACACCCATTAGTAAATACTTCATAACATTCATGTATAACAAAATGACTGAACAAAAAACGCAGAACATTCATAACATTATGCAAATACGCATATAACCCAATACCCCCGAATCGATAACATATAACAAAAAAACCCAATAGTAAACTCCCAATAGTAACATATAACAAATATGCATAACATATAACATGCAAATACGCATAACATTCAATAGCCCCAAATCGATATCCCTAACATTCATGTATAACAATTATGCATAACCTGAAGTAACAAAGGTTTAATACCTGCAAATCGAAGCTCGACCCGACTGAACAAGCACCAACCCGACTGAATAAGCTCCAACCCGACTGAACAAGCACCAAACCCTAATTTAAATCAAAACAAGAGACCAATTAATTAAAATATAAAAAGAGTAAATTAAACAAAAAGCCCTAATTTCAAAAACCCCTGATTTTAAAAAGCCCTAATTTGAAGAATCCAAAGCCTCAATCGTTAATTTGTCTCCATCACATATTTACAAAACCCTAATTTGAAGAACCCAAAGCCTCAATCGTTAATCGTTAAATCGTTGATTTGCAAGAATAAGAGAGAGTTGAGAGCTTTACGAGAGAGTTAGAGTGAGAGTGAGAGCGAGAGAGAGAGAGAGAGATAGTGGGTTAGAGTGAGAGAGAGTCAGATGGTTAATTAGACTGAGAGAGTGAGATGGTTAATAATTGAGAGAAGCGGGTAGTTTTGCCGCCCAGCTTTTTCACGGAGTTCTGTGTAAATTTTATTAATTTTTGTTAAATAAAAGATTATATTTATGTTTATGTGATTTAAATATATATTATTTTCATAATAAAATATTAAATTTAAATTTTATAAGGATATATTTTAGCATATTAAAATGAATGAGTCATTTATAAATTAAACTTTTATATTTTATAAAAAAAAAATTAGTTCATTTGAAAATAAATATAACTTAAATAATTATTTTAAAAATTTTATTGAAATTAGTAATAAAAAATTTTATAAATGACCTAAGGCAATATATCCTTGCATGTTGCTATATGAAATGTATGTTTTTCAAATGTAACACCACTTTGTACCTAAGGTAACATCACAAATGAAGTGTTTTAGTAGATCAAAACTAGCATACCTAATGTAACATTTAGCAACACCCATCTACGAGATGTTCCCGTAGGTCATTTATGGTGTAGTGGATATATGTTTTTAGTGTAGCATGCAGTATTTACAACTTCTTCCCAAAAACTTGTGGGCAACTTGGCATCTTACAGTATTATTCTAGCAACCTCTACCAATATTCTAGTCTTTCCTTCAACTACCCCATTTTTGTTGAGGTGCTCTAGTAGCAGAGAACTCTTGAACAATGCCTTTGTTTTGCAGAATTCATTTAATGCTGCATTTCTGAATTCTGTTCCATTATCACTTCTCAATCTCTTTACACGGTTTTGATCTTCAGCTTATTTTTCTATCTTCTTTATGTGCTCAATTATGATGTGTAGAGTCTCATCTTTAGAGTGCATGAGCTCTACTCAAGTGTATCTTGAGAAATCATCCACCATCACAAGTGCATATTTGTTCCTTAAAATTGATAAGACATTTCTTGGCCAAAACAAGTCCATGTGAATAAGTTGCAATGGTGCACTTATAGAATTCACAATTTTCGACTTGTGACTTGATCTTTTCATTTTTCCTTTCTGAAAGGTTTCACAAACTTTAAATTGAGCAAACTCCGGGTTAGTCATGTCTCTTACTAACTTTGTTTTGACCAAAGTGTTAATTGCCTTGAAATTCAAGTGAGACAACTTTTTATGCCAAAGCTTGCTTTGTTCTTCTGATGCATTGGTGTAGAAGCAACAAGTTCCGTCCTTATTTGATGAGTCCAAGTATGCAACAAATAAGCATCCTTTTCTTGCTCCTTTTAGAGCAACTTTACCAGTTTTCTTGCTGATAAAAGTGCATTCTTCTTTGTTGAATAAAACTTCAAAACCTTTGTCTGCAAATTGGCTAACACTATGAAGATTCACTTCAAGACCAGCTACCAGTGCTACATCATCAATGACAACATTTCCGGAAATAATCTTGCCATATCCCATTGTGAATCCTTTGTTATTGTCTCCAAAGGTCACCAAGGGGGCAGCTTTCTCCTAAAACCGGTGATAGTAGGGCCTTATCACCTGTTATATGTCTGGAACATCCACTGTTTATGATCCATATGACCTTCTTCATTTTGCCCTACACACAATGAGTTTTAAGTGTGTTTAGCAACTCAAGCAGTGTTGGGCACTTTCTTCTTGTTAACTGATTTAGCAGAAGTAGAATGAGTTGTTTCAGATAAAATAGAATTCATTGCCTGTTGTGCATTTTCCCAATCTGCTATAGACCCAATTTTTGTTTCTTTAAGGTCTACTCTTAGCTTGTGGCAACTTTTCATTACTTTCAAGTTGCAAGGGATGCAATCAAACTTGTCACAGAAAGAGTAGGGATCATTTGCATCTGCTTTATTGTATTTGCAGACTCCTTCAACTGGCTTGCTAACAACCTTTTTACAAAGGTGAGTTAGGTGATTCACAGAGCCACATTTCTCATATTTCTTTCTTGGATCATCTGCAATATAAGCAAAATTGTTGCTTTTGTTTATCCCAATTTTCCCATTTCTAATTTTTTTCTTCTTTCTTGCATCTTCAGTTTTGGTTTCTTTGACAGGTGTCTTGGAACCTTGGTTGTCCATGAGATTCTCTTCAAATCTGGAAGATTGAGTTTCTTCTGTATTTTTATTTTCATTATCTTCATCAACAATTTCTTGCTTGATAATCAACTCTTCTTCACTGAAATTAACTTCATATGCCTTGAACATAGATGAAACAACCTTTTTCATCATTACGGGAACATTTTCACTTTCTGATGTTTTTTATTTTTCACCTATATTTTTTTTTTGTTGTTCAAGGCATCATAATCAAGACCAACAGCAATATTTTCACATGGTTTGTTTTTCTCATGGTATTTTCCAACCAACTCAGATGCATTCTTGAAGGACTTCAACTTCACTTTATTCTTTTCCAGTTTCTCCCTTAACATTGCTTCAATTTCACTTGCACACTTGAGCTTGTTCTTCAGATATGAATTCTCTTGTCTTATAGCTTTAAGCTCTACCAACAAAAATTTAGCTTCTTGTTTCTCATTCTCAAGCTTCTCATTTATCTTTGTAAGTCTTCTAACTTCTTCATTTGCAGCAACCATACTTGTATGAATGTGAAACATTTCTGTGCTCATCTTCTCTATAGTTTCCTTATATTGACTCACATTTAAATAAATGGTAGTGAGAGTTGGTACCTGTGATTTGATGAGGATGACTCTCCTTGCTCCAAGGCCATTAGTGCAAAATTTCCAACTTCCTTATCTTCATCATTATCAGACTCATCTCAACTTTTTCCCTCTACAATATAAGCTTTGCTTTGCTGTTTCTTCATAAAAGCTTCATACTTTGCTTCCAGTTCAAGATAAGCTTTGTCTTTCTTTGCTTTCTTGGGAGTCTTGCATTCTATAGCAAAATGGCCTAGTTCATTATAATTGAAGCACCTTATCTTTGATCTGTCAATAGATCCAGTTTTGTAACCATTTTGTTATCAGATGTGTACTTCCCTTTTCCTTTCCAGCTGTTGTCTTTGTTGAATGATTGTACTTTACCCTTGAAAAATTTTGGCTTCTTTACTCTAATATTAGAAAACTTTCTTGCTAGATAGGCCATTGACTGATCAAGCTCGTCAAGTTCATCCAGGGTGTAGAACTCATCTTCTTCCAATTCCAGAATGACTTGTTCCTGTGAACCATTGGTTCTTTGATCACTTGTTGAGGCAACTGGAGTCTGGGATCTGGCTCATCATTAGAGGTCTGGCTTTCATTGATAATTAGAGCACTTGAACCATCTATAACATGCCCTTGACCAGCTCTTAATGATTTTCTTTGAATCATTTATAATTCATATATTTTTAAGATTTCATACAGAACTTCCAGAGTTATTCTGCTCAAGTCTCTCCCTTCTCTGATTGCTGAAATTTTATGTTCCAAATGATCAGGGAGTGTAAGCAAAATTTCAAGTTTACTTCTTCAGCTTCATAGTATTTATCATGGAGCTGCAAGTCATTTATCAGCTTGTTAAACCTTTCAAACACATCAGTGATACTTTCTTTCGGCTTAGCCATGAAACCCTCATACTTTGAAATCAGTATCCTTCTTTGATTAGATTTAACTTCCACAGTTCCTTCACAGAGTATTTTAATCTTTTCCCAGATCTTCTTAGCAGTGTCACAGTTGATAATGTTGTTGTACATTACATTTTCAAGTGACTCTATCAATATCAGTTGTAAACCACTATCCAGGGAAACTTTCTCTCTCTCAGGCTCAGTGTACTTAGAAGGGTTTTTAGGAGCATAATGAGCTGGGATGACCATGTCGCCATCTGTAGATTCCTCAACTCTAACTATAGGAGTGAAGGGCCCATTTTTCAGAATCTGAATCTGAATGTAGAGTGGATTGGCCATCCTGATAAACATCAACATTTTCTTCTTCCACAGAGTGTAATTAGTTTTATCAAAGGTAGAGATTTTGATGCTATTGATTTTCAGTGTATTCATTCTTCCAAGATCTTGAATCTGTTTACTTTCAGATTTTGCTCTGATACCACTTGTTAGGTAATGAATTACACACAGAGGAGGGGGAGAATGTGTTTCTATGTTTTTCTGCTTTTCTTAAAATATTTATGATTGTGAACAAAGTAAATCAAATCTTGTAGTAAGATGTGTTAAAACTGAAATTAAACATGCAACAATGAATAACACAGATCTTTCAAAACTCACTTAATTTTATATTAAAATTAAGAATGTTTTGCTACAAAATTTCTAGGCTCTTTGTTGATAAAGAGCTTAGCTTCTTCCTTGAGAGAATACAAGAATTTCCTGATCTAATTGTTACAACTAACAAAGGACCATTGTTAACTTTATATGATAGTTAACTACTGGTTTACACAGTGTAAAATAAGAGATGTTATTCACTTTCGTAAACTGTCACTAATCATTTCATTTTAGGAAAACTGTATCTTCCATTTCTGGCTTAGCATATCTTTGCATACTGTGTTAACTTTGATCTTTCTTTGTCAGTTAATTTTCACCCTTGATCTTGCACACTCTTCAAGCTGCTTTTTATAGACTTGTCAATCCAACTGGTTGAATTGTTTGTTGATTGTTAATCTTGGATATTTAACTAGTCTGCAATTTGTACTTTGAGATTTTACCTCGAGATCTCCAGTTAGGCATATAGAGATCTTGACATCTCAATAAGTATATTGACTTATCGAGATCTCTAATTTTCCATAGTTGATTTGACTTGTAAATGTCTCTGAGTTCCCTATAAGAGAATTTAGATTGTCAAGATCTCTCATCTTCATATCTTCACTTTGGCTTATCGATGTCTCTGAGTTCTCTAGTGACTTATTGACTTGTTGATAACTCAGAATTCTCTAGTGAAATTTGACTTGTCAATAACTCAGAGTTCTCTAGTAAATTTTGACTTGTCGATATCTCTGAGTTTTCTAGTGAAATTTGACTTGTCGATAACTCAGAGTTCTCTAGTGAATTTTTGACTTGTCGATAACTCTGAGTTCTCTAGTGAAGAAATGACTTGTCGATATCTCCAATCTTAATATCTTCAATTTGGATTGTCGATATCTCTGAGTTCTCTAGTAGCTTTCCTGAGTTCTCTATAAGTTATTTTGGAGTTCTCGAATGACTTCTCTATAACACTAAATCTGTGACTTGTAGAGATCTTGAATTAGAATATTTTTCTCAAAACAGATTTATTCAACTCCAAGCTTCTTCATAATTCTTCTGAGGCATGATCTTCTTAATCTTCTTCCAAATAGAATTCTTAGGCTTGATATTGTTTAAAGAAAAAGACTTCAGTCTGCTCTTGATCATTTTTATAGACTTAAATGTTATAATACAAAATACAAACTAAGATTACAATACAACTTACTTAGGGTTATCAATTTGACCTAGTCTTGTTAAAGTACAGGCATGTCTTGCACAACACCAAGGAATGCAAGTCAAAGTGCCCCGCAATCATGTTTCTAGCTTCCGGTTGCCTTCTGGATGGCTCCAGTTGCCTTATGGCCTTCCCCCTTGGATTCAGTCACCTTCTAAGGAGTAAAATCACTTAAACATGTCTAATTAATGTAGGAGTCGGCTTTTAGGCTTGGTGGAGCTCATGTGGTCATCTTCTAGGCCTAGTGGGAGCCCTATGTGACGCCCTCAATCTCGGGGTTAGGAAATGAGGACCCACACACCTTTAATCTAATAATTAAATAAGTATAAACCCCGATTAACTACTAACAGGATCAAACAGGATAAAGTATGAGACAAGATTACAACTACCAATCATAAACTATAACTTACAACCCCAAAATAATATTAAATGAACATAATCGATTCCGGCTTGGAACTGACAGATAACCCATTGTATCTTTACAACTCTCTGGCTAAGCGCTTGCTCACTCAAAAACACCACTACCTGCTCTGGCAACCGGAAGCCCTCAACACAATAGGGACCGCCAGGTACGCTCTTACGAGCAGTGCGCCTAAGCCTGGCCATCTTCTTGCTTAACTGCCATGGTTAGATTAAAATAAAACATATGAGTATAAAACTCATCAAGTAACTATAGAGCAGTTCTACAATATAAAATCCATAATATACTTTACCAATCTCTGGGCATTCTACTTTATCTGATCTAGGTGGCAGATTTCTATCTTTGGGGTTAAGGAAGGGGTTATGAAGGAAAAATGTGGGGCTTTCAAGGAACAAGGCTCATAGCAGGGTGAAAGCCGACATTCATCACAAATCATTAAAGGATCAGAACAGATCTTTAAGAAAGGAAAGCGATAATATTTTCATTATATGGAATCAATTATATGATCAACAGATTAAAATCAGGGTTCACGAGCTTTAAGCTTCACAATATCACAATCAACTCTTTTCACAACAATATAACCCATTTTTTTCATTTTCAAAGAATCAATTACTAAATAGGAAGTTTCAATTCCTTTTTAAATAATCAATATAGAACCCTTGATTGGATCACTTTATCTTTCATTTCATTATAATACGGGTGATCAGCCCGTACCGACCTCCATCCGGTCTTTAAGGTACCAATCGGCATAATTTCAGCCTTAAACTGGACTAGCCCCGCTAGCCTCTTACCATGACTAGACTAGTCCCACTAGCCTCTTACGTCCAATCCCATCCATCAGGAATTCGTTTGGAAAACCTTAAGTTGGAAAAAGAGTAGGTTTTCTAAATTCATTTTATCATTACCAAGAATATGAAATCATTCGGACTCTTTCAAGTCGAAACTCATTCTTAGATTCAATTTCAAGAAATCAAAGTGAAGGAAACGAATCAAGGATAAGCAAGATGAAATTTCTAGGGGTTTTGAATCAATGATAGCAAGGTACTTAAGTTAAAAGGATCAACAGGGAATATGGTGATCAAAGAATATGGCATCATTACAAGGGGTTCGTAAGGGTAATTATAGGGTTTATAACAGTTCATGGCATAACAAATAATTGGAACAGAAAAGATAGGTTACCAAAAGGTTGAATCAATAATCTTATCAATAACAGTTTTACAAGATCAAAGACAGGGTATCTCAAATCAATAACAGGGGTTCATTATTTTAACAGTTCAATACTCTACATGGTATGAACAATATTCTCTCTATCACAAGTAATTAGAGTTACTTGCCTGAATTTGCTTTCCTGTTTCACCAAGGTTGAACTACTGCCACCTAGTATACTTTTCCCTTTCCTAGCATGAATGCCCTCACGTTCCGAATCTACAATCAAAACCAAAACCTCAATTAGTTTCTCAACTCTCGTTCCCAGAACGATCACTCAATACAATAGCTCGACTATACTCTTGACTCGAACTATATGAGTATAGCTTATATACACACATGCACATAGCACATAACACATTCTTTTCTTATAGCCTTTATATCTCCATATATAAATACTCGATCATTAACTTATACTCGCTAAATCATGACTATTCCACAAATCAAATATTTATAACTCATACGAGTACACGATTTCATTCATAGCTAATTACTTACGACCATAGCTTAACAATCAACTTAATTTCCTTCCCCTTTTATCCTTAATTCGAACTAAAACCACAATCAAACAAACAAATCCAAAGATTTTCACATATAAACACTCAATCATTCTATCAATTACCAAAAATCAAATCTTGACCTTTATTCCCCATGGCCTATTCGGCCTTAACACTTATCACAATCAAGAATTAAATATTTAAAACCCTTATTTGACATGCATCAAGTATATCATCCCAAACTAGTTTAATTTCATTCTTACAACTCATTTAAACTCATAATTCAAACGTAATCATGGATGATCACTCAATTTAACACTTAATTCAACTTAATCGAGTAGAAACATTCGAAATTTCCAAGAATCACAACATGCATGCATCAATTTGGACTTCTAACCATAAGTTATTCTTATTACTCTACCAATTATAAAAACAATTATCAATAAGTCATTCACATCAACAAAATCAACATGATCTTCCAAAAATATTAAGGGCCATTGGGCCTCTTCAAAGAATTCCCACATGCAAACTCAATTTCAAACCCTTGGATCTTAATCACACTAATCTTTTAATCATTATGCTAGATTAACATTCATATCCAACAAAAATCAACTTATTAACTATTTGAACTACAAAACCATTCGGCCCTTTATCAAAATACTACATGCGAACACAAATATTTGATTTAAAGATACTAGAGCTCAGTTTTTAACATCATTGCTCACCATCGGTTCACCGGAGTTCATCACCGGTGGTGGTGGCATTACGGTGGTGCACCCATTCGGGGGTTTCCAACCTTCAACCACCAATTTCTCAAGTAATTACACACATGCAAGCACACATCTTAACTTTAAATCATTCAAGAACCAAAATCCTTTTGTTTTCATGAAAACCGAATTCAAAACCACCAAATCCAACTTTGGTTTTTCTCAAAAACTTGAAGATAGTGACATGCATGTATATATATGGGTAGATAACACAAAATCTCACACAATCATGGTTCTATAACCGAAAAAGGATGAAGAACAAGTGAGAGATTGAAGAGAGAGTGTATAGAGAGAGAGAGAGAGAGAAGTCCTGAGAGGGAGAAGAAAATGAAAGAAAAGAAAGAGAAGAGAGAAGCTCGGGGGAAAAAGAAAGAAAATAGGAGGTGGGTGAGGTTATATACTACCAATGGAGGGGTAGTATGGTAATTAGGTTATCTCATTTCTGATTCACTTTTTATTCTTAAAAGAAAACGAATTTGATCTGCAAATATCTCTCTCGGAAAAGATAAATTTGATGCGAATGATAATTTTAAAACGTAAATCTCGAAATTATCTTTCCAACCATTACTCATAATAATATTTTGAGCGTACGATTGATTTTATATGATTTTTACAAGTTTGTGCTGATAATAACATTTTATCACATAAAAATTAATTTAAAATGCAACGATCACCAAATAAATCCGTTCATCATTTTTAGAAAGTCTACAGGATTATTTTGAAGATATCAGAACAAATTTCATGCCTTTATCTTACTCATATAATTTTATAAAAATGTGCGAAGGTTAAATAAACCTTTATTTAAATCAGATAATTCCCTTAAATCCATAAAATATCAACAGATCACGTAATCATGCATACATACAAACAAGCACACATACGAACACATCACAACTCATGTCTGATCAAAGAAATTATCCTTCTTTAATATTATTTCTTTTTACGCGTATCGGGTCACGTTCAACCTGACGTCCCGACGCTCAGCGTTTCAATTACGCTTCTTAATATCTTTATCGACCGACACGTCATTAGGACGTAACACTCTACTCAAGCATTTCATTACACATAATATCACATTATTCACATTTTAAATACCTTAATCCCTTTTTAGTACGGGTTCCGTTCTACTTGACGGCCCGACAACACAGCTTAACTCCTAAGCTGACTCCTTAAATTGGAACGCTTCTATTTACGCTCCTAGATTCTAATATACAGTAAAGACAAATAAATCATCACTTAATCACATATTTTATAATCACATCACATAAATCATATTTTATTGAATTAATCACGTCGCAAACTTCTCATTCGTCACACCCTAGGTCGCCTACTAGCTTATTAGGCGTCGCCAAGTAGCTCTCCTTGGCTCCCATTCATTTTGGCTGCCTCCTTAGCATGAAATTCTGAATAATTTTAAGGCAAAAAAGTGTCTAGTTCACCTTGTAGCATTCAAAGGCCTAGGTCACCTTTAAGAAAAGATGGCGCCTTCAAATTTATGTACTTAGAGCAACTTCCAGTTACTGCGTATTTATCTTCTTGTATCTCATAGTTTTAAACCATGTTTTTCCTCATTACTCTATATCAGAGTCTTACAAAGTGTCTAATGTGTTGTAGATTTCTGTTGCACCATGAACTTGTCAGAAGAATCGACATAAATCTTATAGCCTTATATGATCCCATTGTTCTTTTGGAATGTGTTTACAAAATTTCCAAAAATTCTTGAACTTGTAGGCCCGGAAAGAGCAAAATATATGTTCATCATATCAAGAAACCAGTCCATCTAAAATCTCAAGAAACCAGTCCATTTAAAACCTCAAGATTTTATAGCAAGGTCCAACCGGATCTAAAATCTAACACTTCCCCTCACTCAAGAGCCCATTTTTAGGTCAAGAGTGAATCGGGACATAAATACCTTTTGTGTCAATAATAAAATGTAAAAATATTGGGGTGGCAGGAGGTCAAACTTGAGTCCTCCGCTGCCTAAACTCTGATACCATATCAAGGAAGCAGTCTCTCTAAAATCTCAAGGTTTTAGAGTAAGGCTCAACCGGATTTATAATCTAACACATCACTCGCAATAATTTCTATCAATTGTAAAATATATCCGGATTACATTCTTAATTTTAGGTAATATTGCAAGATTTGAAAAGCACACACCTTAATACATACTGTGCTTTGATCTGACTGTAAAAATTGGCGGTGGCAATAATTGGCTAAACGGATTATTTTATGTTGATTACTTTAGTATGCATTAGTTTATATGTTGTTTAATTCTTTATGGAAATCACATGCCTCGGGATCACTTTCTTGCCTTGGAACCTGAAAGCCTTGTAAATTGAATTGCTCCTTCAACGATCAATGCAAAGCTTTACAGGATCAGGAACAACCTAGAAAAGTTACTAGTAATATGCCTAATGAGATTAGAGATGCACAAAACGTCCATCGGGCCGGGCTTTATCTGGGCTTTGAAAAACCCAGTTTTTTTGAAAATGGATCGGGCTGGGCTTTATCTGGGCTTTGAAAAACCCAGTTTTTTTGAAAATGGATCGGGTCAGGCCGGGCCGGGCCGGGCTTCCTAAAAAATATAAGGTCCATTTTAGGCCCGCGGGCCGGGACGGATCTAGCCGAATCGGGCTTTATCCAGGCTTTTTATTTATATATTAAAAAAATATTTTAATATTTTATAACTCGAATTATGAGTATTTTAAATACCGGAAAAAATAATAATTTTTTTAATATAATATAAAATTAATAATATATACCTTAATTGCTTCTAATATTATATATAATATTTTAAAAATCATAAAAACATTGTATATTTTCAAATTTTATATAAGAAAATCGGTTTTTTAATTGGGCTTTTCAAAAAGTCCGGGCTTTTATCCCGGGGGCTTTTATCCGGCCGAACCGGGCTTTTATCCGGGCATTTTTAGATCTGGGCTTTTATCCGGGATTCCTTAGATCCGGAATTTTATTCGGGCTTTTCGGATTTCAGGTCGGGCCGGATTTTTGAGAAAAAAAAGAAGGCCTATTTAAGGCCCACGGGTCGGGCCAAACTAGGATGGGCTTTTTTCCGGATCGGGCTTTTTGGGTTTTTTCCGAATCGAATTTCAGGTTTTGGATTTTTTGAACATCTCTAAATGAGAGCATGTTGGTTATGTCTTAGGAGAAATACATACAACTGTATGAGATTTAAATAATTAATACAGATGACATACATAAAATATATGACATGAAAAACTTAAGGCCAACTTATATTTTCAATAACACCTTAATGGTATTTCAAATCGATATTTAAGTCAAACAATACTATATATACAATCAAACAAATATGTATGTCTAAACCTCAAAATACTTAAATATCTATTTCCAAGCCAAAACTAAATTTACATCTTAAGCACTCGTTATTCCTATCGAATAATAACATGATTATATAGATATATCTATCAAAAACTTAGTTAACAAAATATAATAATTATCTCCCCATAAAATTAAAATTATGGTTCAATTCAAATAGGATTTGTGTCACCAAGCCCAAGTCTATACTGCCTAGACCTGGAAATAATGGTATACGATACGTGAACATGATACGAAATGACACGAATAATTAGTGTTGGGATTCAAAAATTTGGTACACGAACAAGAAATTATTTTAGGAATATGTTGTGTACTTGATGATATGTTAAACAAAACATCTTAGTAGATTTAATTTAGTGATTTTGTAACTCTCAACTGATGATCACTTTAACATCCGTTGAAAGGGTAGCTTATGTATTAATAAATTTAGTAGCACATTTGTGCATATTGTAATGCCTTAGAGAACTAAATGTTGTAGAATGTTTTAAGTCATATTGACTATGTTGGATTTTCAACGCAGCGGGGTCATGGTAAAACACTTTTACACATACAAAATCCAAATAAAAGCATATAAATCGTGAATAAAAATTCGAGGGATCGAATCTAACCTTTAAAAATAATTCGGAGAAAACGATCAGAGATTCTTAGCAGTTGTTCCTCAAGTGTGAAGCACTCCACCGGTATCCACCAAGAAAACGATGTTAAGGAGGAGGAAGGAGGTGGAGAGAATTGGGTTTTCCAAACTTTTTGGGTTTTCGGGTTCAATGTGGGTTGGAATAAAATAGGGTTTATAATAGTGTATTTATAGGCAAAATTTTCAGCTGAAATTTTCCCATAAATAATATTATCATTATCCCATTTATTATTCTCATTAATAATTAAAACACCTTTTAATTATTAATCCTTTTTCTAAACACTTTAGAAATAATTCTCTCTCTTGATTTAATTTCCAAAAATTAAATCCTTAATTAATAATATTAAGAACTTTTCTTAATTAATTTATAATCAATTAAATCTCATTTAATCAATTATAAAATTTGCCAATTAATTATTTATTTCACAAATAAATAATTATTAGCCATTATTAATTAATTCCTCCACCATTAAATCATTCTCTTTTTATGGTGTGACCCTGTAGGTTCAATATTAAGCCGGTAGTAGAAATAAATAATAATAAAACTATTTTATCATTATTTATATAAATTCTCTAATTTATTAAATATGATTAATTAATTAATCACATTTATTCTACATCGTGAGTGATGTTTCTCAACATATCGCAACTATCCGGATAATATGAATTCACTGCTTAGAATACCAAGAACCTGTCAGTGAATAGTTACCGTACAATAAACTCCTTCTACCCTACAATGTCCCGATTAAATATAAGGCATGGATCTCGTGTCAAGCCTATCTAATTCAATCACTTTGCTTACCATTTACTATGCGTAGTTCTATGCAAATTAGAAACTCATTTCTAATTTCATTTACTCTAGCCAGAGATTCCTGAACTAGCATAAGTGGATCAGCCTTGAACATTCGCTTCCTTCACTGGAAGGGGTAGATCCTTTATTGATCATACACTATCTTCGTGTACAAATTCCTATACCCAGAAGAGCCCTAATAATTGTCCCTGGAGACTAAGAACTAAACCAAAGCATAGTTCAGTGTACACAAGATGACTATGATGACCTCAAGTCTAAGGATACTTGTACAACTATCACTATGTGAACAACTGCTGACACGTGAGTGAACTCCATCAGTTGTTCAGCTGTGCGAGTCATGTTCAGTGAACTTATTCTATAATAAGCACCTACATACTAGCTATAGTGTCACCACACAAATGTCTATGAGAACAGACATCCTTCATAATGAAGCAAGCATAGTATGTACCGATCTTTGCGGATTATTAATTACCAGTTAGTAATCCTATGACCAGGAACTATTTAAGTTTAGAGTTATCATCTTTGTAGGTCTCACTATTATGATCTCATCATAATCCATAAAAAGCTTTACTCTAAACTATGGTATATCTTATTTAAACACTTAAATAGATAAAGCCCGTAATAAAAACAAAACAAGTCTTTTATTAATATCAATGAAATAAAAACAGATTACATAAAAGTTATTCCTAAATCCTCATACATGATTGGACTTAGGACATATTCCTTTCAATCTCCCACTTGTACTAAAGCCAATCACTCTGGTATCTAATACCCATCCTGTCATTATGATGATCAAAGTGACTTTCATAAAGTAGCTTTGTGAGTGGGTCTGCTATGTTGTTATGTGTGTCAACTCTAATTCAATACAATACAAGAAATGTTACCGCGCTCCCACTAACCCTTTTGTAGACGCATGGTTCATCTACGTTTTTTATAAAATCAAACTCTTTGATTGTCTCATCAAAATGAATGTTCCATCTTTCGAGAAGCCTGCTTTAAACCACATATGGTTCGCAGTAGCTTACACACTAGGTTTTCATTTCTCTTGGAAAGAAAACCATCTGGCTATATGCCAGATCTCGTAGTCATAGTAAGCAGCAATCGCAAGCAAAATCCGAACCGATTTTAACAGGGCTACAGGTAAAAGGTTTCATCAAAGTCAATCCATTGCCTTTGTTTGAATCCTTTTTCCAAAAGCCTGGCCTTAAAGGTCTCCACCTGGCCATCTGCTATAATCTATCTTTTGTATACCGTATACATAGATTCTATTTCGGATTTCATGGCACTATGCCATTTCTCTGAGTCAACACTACTCATAGCCTCATTATAGGTCACAGGGTCGTCATCATCAATGATCAATAACTCATTGTCATTCTCAATGACAAGGCCATAATACCTCTCAGGTTGGCGAGACACTCTCCCTGATCTATGAATGGGCTGTTCCACAAAAGGTTGTTCAGTCAGAACAGGTGTTTCCACTTGATCCGTAGTAGTTTGTGCTTCTTGAACTTCATCAAGTCCAATTTTGCTCCCACTATTTTCTTCAAGGATAAACTCCTTTTCCAAGAAGGTAGAATGTCTGGAGACAAACACCCGATGATCGGTGTAAAAGTAATACCCTATAGTCTCTTTAGGATATCCCACAAAACTATATTTTACAGATCGATATTCCAGCTTATCTGGGTCAACTTTCTTGACATAAGCTGGACATCCCCAAATCTTAACGTGTTTAAGACTCGGTTTCCTTTCTTTCCATATCTCATACGGAGTTTGAGGAACAGATTTGGAAAGCACCTTATTCAGTAAATATGTTGAGGTTTCCAATGCATAACCCCATAGGAATACTGGAAGATTTGCATAGCTCATCATGGACCGAACTATGTCTAACAAAGTTCAATTTCTCCTTTCAGATACTAATCTGGAGGAGTCCACTGGGAGATTATACCATTTACTTTGAGATAATCTAGAAACACTCCATTAAAGTATTCACCACCTGGATCTGATCGAAGAGTTATAATACTATGTTTGGTTGTTTCTCCACTTCATACTTATACTCTTTGAACTTTTCAAAGGCTTCAGACTTGTGTTTCATCAAACACATATCCGAATCTAGATCTATCATCTATGAAAGTAATGAAGTATGAAAATCCACCCATGGCTTGCGTAAACATTGGTCCACATACAACTGTGTGTACCATTCCTAGCAAATCTGCAGCCCTCTCTCCATGTCCACTAAATGGAGGCTGCAGTGCCACTATAAAGTGAGATTTTCATCATCCCTTTTCTTTTATTAGTTTGTTCAATCTGAAATAAATTATGTCACATACATACAGACCATTATTTAAAGTACCACATCCATAAAGAATATTATCTCTAAGAATAGAACATTCATTATTCTCAATAATAAATGAAAATCCAGCCAAGTCTAACATGGAAATAATATTCCTCACAATCGAGGGAACAAAATAACAATTATTTCAAACAATAGTTTTGCCCGTAGGCCTATCTAAATGAAATGATTCCTCATCTACAGCAGCAACTCTTGCTCCATTTCCCATCAGTAGAATCACCTCCTCTTCCTCAAGAGTCATACTTCTCCTTGGTCCCTGCAACAAATTGCAGATTTGAGAACCACAGGCGGTATCTAATACCCAAGTAGAAATTTGATTTAATGACATATTCACTTCTATCATGAACATACCTGAATCAGAAGCGGTAGTCTCACTACCCTTCTTCTTCTTCAATTCTGCAAGGTAAACCTTGCAGTTACTCTTCCAGTGCCCCACCTTGTTACAGTGAAAGCAAACAACTTTGCTCTTGGGGTCTTCAGCTTTTGGTGGAACCGGCGTTTTCTCACCTACTTTCTTCTTCTTGGAAGAGTTCCTCTTCCTTTTCTTAGGATTGGAACCTTCACCAATTAGAAGAACAGAACTCTTCTTAGGGGGAAAATTCGATTCCGCAGTCTTCAACATGTTGTGGAGTTCAGGCAGGCTGACATCCAACTTATTCATATGAAAGTTCACAACAAACTGCGAGAACGAACTCGGAAGCGATTGCAAGACCAAGACTTGGCTCAGCTCCCCATCCATGGCTTTCTTCTTCTTGGAAGAGTTCCTCTTCCTTTTCTTAGGATTGGAACCTTCACCAATTAGAAGAACAGAACTCTTCTTAGGGGGGAAATTTGATTCCGCAGTCTTCAACATGTTGTGGAGTTCAGGCAGGCTGACATCCAAATTATTCATGTGAAAGTTCACAACAAACTGAAAGAACGAACTCGGAAGCGATTGCAAGACCAAGTCTTGGCTCAGCTCCCCATCCATGGCAAAACCAAGTTGTCCAAGACGTTCAATCAAATTGATCATCTTAAGTACATGGTCATTCACAGATGATCCCTCAGACATCCTACAACCGAACAACTCCTTCGACATCTCATATCGAGTTGTCCTCCCTGCCACATCATACAACTCTTGTAGATGCATGAGGATAGTGTGAGCATCCATATGCTCATGTTGCTTCTGTAGCTTAATGTTTATGGAAGCTAGCATGATGCATTGAGCAACATTTGCATCATCTATCCACTTACGATACACAATATGTTCATCATTATGTGCATCACTAGCAGGTTCAGTAGGCTTAGGTGAGTCAATCACGCATTCCAGCTTCTCAATCCTGAGAACAATTCTCAAGTTTCGAAGCTAGTCAGCATAATTAGGACCAGTCAATTTGTGAGCATCTAGTATGCTCCTGAATGATAGTGCAGAAGACATAACGTATATTGTAAATCTGTAAATGATAAACACATAACAACACTTAGCAAATATTCGATTTCATTTCAAAACACTACATGAATCGGGTCTTTATTCATAAGTGGCTCCCACTAGTTTATCTAATTTATTCAACCCCCTACGTGAAAAATTAAGCATTCATAATGCTAGTGGGAATAGGGATCCTACATTCCATTACACGACCCCGGCTGTAGCACGAACCGCCATGTAATGTTCAATAGGCAGACAACTCTTGTCAATTACATCTCATGTTATTTCCTAATCAAACTTTAGCCTATTGAATAATTGAGTCTCGGCTGTAGCACGACAAACTCAATATTCTAAGTCAAGTCTAACCCAACATTCCGTACAGTTGAATCAGTCCCCAAAGGCCCACGGCTGTAGCACGTACCGACCTTTAGATTCTTATTCAATGTACACATCTCTATGTAATAGACAAGTATTTCTTATTTCAAAATCAAAGCCCTCGGCTGTAGCACGAACCGACAATGATTCAAAAATAAGAACTACTTTCTACCATGTTGGAAGGCTATGACCGACACAAGCCCGTTGTGTCATTGGCCAATTACTACTTGATATTATTTAATTTTAGAGGGATTATATTACGTTACAATCATAATCACATTATAAAGAGATTCTTCCTTTTAAATTAAATATTTCAAATCAATAATCAATAATCAGATGATTCCCAGATCGGGTGGAGCATTGTCAAGAGGCGTCACTTAATAACCCTTTCTTACAGATAGAAATCTGTTGTTGACAGAATCATCCTTTCTCTCATATCGAAAATTCATATTCAATTACGTGTTTCATAAACACAAGAATCTCATGATTGTATTCATAATATTGTTATTAAGGTTATGAAACAATTTCACTATACTAGGTTGTCTAACAAACGCCTTATGTTTATTTAAGTTCACCTGAATCTATCATCGCATGATAAACTAAGTATATATCACATATATAAACATGAATAAACATCAAGGTAGGAATGTTACATCATCTAGCATATAGGTCTAAGCATTATACATCTCTATGTATCACATGAAACGTTTAAAAGCAACTAAAACAGTTAAAAATAGCTTTAAAACACTTCATGGCAATATAAACAGTTCAAAACTTTTATATAAACTAAAATTGATCACTCCATTAGATCCGTCTCGAAAAAACGAATCCAACAGTATATTGCACGCCCAAAACGGAGTTACGAAACTCCCAGAAAATCAATTTTAAAATTAACAGACGGGCTGTAACGCATTACAGGAACGCGTTACAAGTCCTGTAATGCATTCCGGTGATGCGTTACAGCCCTTTTAAGCCAATAAAGGGTGTAACGTATTCCCTGAATGCGCCACAGGTGTGTAACGCATTCCCCGAATGCGTTACACCCATATATTTTTTTTTTCAGCCGCCTGACAGATTCTATTCTCGGTTTGCGTGCCTGTACTTCACCTGTCTTCTTTGCTTTGCTTTCTCCGTGCAGTCAGACTTCACAGACAGTAGCAGAAATAGCATATGCATATGAAACAAATATATATATATATACTATATATACATATATTTACTTATTTAATTACGAATTTTAATTACAATAACTTCAAAAATTCATAATAAAAAATCTATACATCATAAAATTATGAAAAAAATACCCAGACGATCTACAACACTTGTAGAACCCAGATCAACATTCAAAATTATTCTGAGAAATGATTTCTCATCATACAAAATTAATCCATGATATAACTTCTAAAAATCATAATTAATTCATACAAGCACATAAAATTCTGAAATTTTTACCACAGATCTATATGCATACAACCTATGCTCTGATACCATTGTTGGATTTTTAACGCAGCGGGGTCATGGTAAAACACTTTTACACATACAAAATCCAAATAAAAGCATATAAATCGTGAATAAAAATTCGAGGGATCGAATCTAACCTTTAAAAATAATTCGGAGACAACGATCAGAGATCCTTAGCAGTTGCTCCTCAAGTGTGAAGCACTCCACCGGTATCCACCAAGAAAACGATGTTAAGGAGGAGGAAGGAGGTGGAGAGAATTGGGTTTTCCAAACTTTTTGGGTTTTCGGGTTCGATGTGGGTTGGAATAAAATAGGGTCTATAATAGTATATTTATAGGCAAAATTTTCAGCTGAAATTTTCCCATAAATAATATTATTATTATCCCATTTATTATTCTCATTAATAATTAAAACACCTTTTAATTATTAATCCTTTTTCTAAACACTTTAGAAATAATTCTCTCTCTTGATTTAATTTCCAAAAATTAAATCCTTAATTAATAATATTAAGAACTTTTCTTAATTAATTTATAATCAATTAAATCTCATTTAATCAATTATTAAATTTTCCAATTAATTATTTATTTCACAAATAAATAATTATTAGCCATTATTAATTAATTCCTCCACCATTAAATCATTCTCTTTTTATGGTGTGACCCTATAGGTTCAATATTAAGCCGGTAGTAGAAATAAATAATAATAAAACTATTTTATCATTATTTATATAAATTCTCTAATTTATTAAATATGATTAATTAATTAATCACATTTATTCTACATCGTGAGTGATGCTTCTCAACATATCGCGACTATCCGGATAATATGAATTCACTGCTTAGAATACCAAGAACCTGTCAGTGAATAGTTACCGTACAATAAACTCCTTCTACCCTACAATGTCCCGATTAAATATAAGGCATGGATCTTGTGTCAATCCTATCTAATTCAATCACTTTGCTTACCATTTACTATGCGTAGTTCTATGCAAATTAGAAACTCCTTTCTAATTTCATTTACTCTGGCCAGAGATTCCTGAACTAGCATAAGTGGATCAGCCTTGAACATTCGCTTCCTTCACTGGAAGGGGTAGATCCTTTATTGATCATACACTATCTTTGTGTACAAATTCCTATACCCAGAAGAGCCCTAATAATTGTCCCTGAAGACTAAGAACTAAACCAAACCATAGTTCAGTGTACACAAGATGACTATGATGACCTCAAGTCTAAGGATACTTGTACAACTATCACTATGTGAACAACTGCTGACACGTGAGTGAACTCCATTAGTTGTTCAGCTGTGCGAGTCATGTTCAGTGAACTTATTCTATAATAAGCACCTACATACTAGCTATAGTGTCACCACACAAATGTCTATGAGAACAGACATCCTTCATAATGAAGCAAGCATAGTATGTACCGATCTTTGCGGATTATTAATTACCAGTTAGTAATCCTATGACCAGGAACTATTTAAGTTTAGAGTTATCATCTTTTTAGGTCTCACTATTATGATCTCATCATAATCCATAAAAAGCTTTACTCTAAACTATGGTATATCTTATTTAAACACTTAAATAGATAAAGCCCGTAATAAAAACAAAACAAGTCTTTTATTAATATCAATGAAATCAAAACAGATTACATAAAAGTTATTCCTAAATCCTCATACATGATTGGACTTAGGACATATTCCTTTCAGACTACTAGTTGATATGCAAGATAGGTTGGCTAATTATAAATATTAGATGCCTTGTAATCTTGTATAAGTGAAATAGAGTTAACTGCTATGAAGATGCTCTCAACGGATGTTCCACAAGGTTTCAACCGATGATTGACTAAAGTCTCAACGGATGATCAACCAGGCTCTTAACGGATATTCTCAAAAAGTCTCAACGGATGATCTCACAGAGTTTCAACGGATGATCAAATTCAAAAACAGTTGATAGTGACTTGACAGTCACATGCGTTGATTGTATGCAAATGGAATGCGGCAGCCTATTTACAGGTTTTAGAGAACAAAAAAGCATTTCCATTTCCATGCTAAACTGAAGATATTCAAAGATGCTAGATAGAGAAATGAAGAAGCATAAAATTAGACTAAGAAATATTTTATCTTATATGTTTGTCTTTTTATCATGTAACTTGGTGATATATAAACCAAGGGTAGCAAGTAGAACAATAATCAAGTCACTAAGCAATTACCAGAGAAATAGATAAAGCTATATATGTAAAGAATTTCTCTGTAGTTTGTAAGTTCTA
Organism: Apium graveolens; assembly: GCF_009905375.1. Lineage (NCBI taxonomy): Eukaryota > Viridiplantae > Streptophyta > Magnoliopsida > Apiales > Apiaceae > Apium > Apium graveolens. Next base: position 73,176,653 of record NC_133647.1, read on the forward strand.
CTTGTAAGCAGATGTGTGCAAAACATTGCATCACAGAGTTCTCGTATTAATATATATCTCTAATGAAATAGTTCTATCCACCAGAAAGTTTTTAAATACTTGTATTTGATTACTTTGTGTTTGATTCCTCCAATACTTTCATTCAACACTTTAGCTAAATCAAACACGGTTATATATTCAAAGTAGAACAGTTCTTAAAATTCAAAAAGAAGCCAGAATTACATTCAACCCCCCTTCTGTAATTCTTTTTTTATCGTAGGTAACCCGCAGCCGCAACCCTTCGGGTGCGCACTGGCTAAACCCTACGGGCTTATGCAATAGCCTGCAAAGCATGTGAACCAAGGTAAACCGCATTTAAGCGACATGCTCTGACTCAGGAGGCATAATCATAAATTCTCCTCTCGTGGGATTCGAACCTGTGAGTTTGTGACCAAGAGGATAGTTTTCCTCACTTTAACCAACTAAGTCCACTCGTGCGGGCCTGTAATTCTTTGTTAGATTGTTTGGGAATAACAAAGTACACGAACACGAAAAAATACGAATATAATTAGTGTCGGGTTTGGGTTTCCGATATAGATACACGACACAGAACGAAAGTACACGGAATAAATAAATAATTAAATTCTTAAAAGTATATAATATACATATATATATACTAAATACCAAATGTGAATTTTAACTATTCTAAATAACATTTATATAATTGTAAATACTAAAATATATTTTATTGTTTCTTGACTACGTGAGTGACCACTTCACCATTTAATTATCTATTGAATTTTTTAACAATTAATTTTTTTCGTATATAGTTTCGGATTAGTGTAATCAAATTGGTACACGAATGTAAATCCGGATCCGGTTCGGGTTTAAAATTTGATACACGAAAATATGAAAATACACCAACATTTGTCCATGACACGAAACGGAATGTTATGAGATTTAATAGTGCTTTGGGTGAAACCTAACACTTTGAATGTTAAGAACTCCATAGATGGAGATGATTTAGGAACTGTAGAATAAAGTGGTTGGTGGGGATTAACAGGGTTAGTTGCCTTCATTACTCTTGGCCCTCAGGTCGCATGCTGAGTATAATGTCCACAATTTTTGTGTCATATGTGTATATGTAAATATCATCCACGTGTCCTGTATTTTTCTTATGGTTTTAATAAAAACAAAATTAATGAACATCATCTTAATCCACTATTTATGTTTTTAAGTCTGCTTTTGTTTTCATAATTCTTGGTTTATATCTCTTTGTTCTCTCTACCGTGGTCATTGAATACAACATTTGTTGATTTTTTTTCAACTACTAGTCAGCTGTTTAAGATGGGATATAAATATAAAAGTAAACAAATCACCGTGACTTCTTCTAATCCAATGTCTAAAAATAATTAGTTGTAAATAAGCCTTCATAAAAAAACAAATTCAGTTGCTTACGATATTTTAAAGTGTTAAATGATAGTTGTGTTTGTGTCACAAAAATGTTTAGTTGGCGGGAATAAAAAGAAAGCATAAATTGAATATCTATTTCAGTCATTAACTCTCTCTCCATCTCTCAAGTTCAACTATAATGCATTGCATGACAATAATTCTACCGAGATGGAGTATTATTTTCCCATTGATGTTTGGACAGCTGGAACCACAAATTGGACAAATCATGCTTTTATGTGAATACATAGTGTAGATCCCATCTCCAGGTCAATATGCAACCATAGTGTGCGAGGACTGATATGTGAATAGAAATAACTCAGATTATTGAGTGAAGGCTTGTTGTCTGTCAATCTCAGCATTTAGCAACTAGAGATTCCAAACCTGCATAACACTGCATGTTTGAATAAATTGTTGCCTAAACCCAAAATGTATATTGAGCGTGATGCAGATAACCCATCTCGCAGGCCGGTTTTTAAGAAGAAAGGTAACCGATGTATTATTTATCCAGAAAATGCAGTTGTTGCAAAATCTATAGAGAGAAGAGTACGTTCCCGGTAATCATTTTTGATCTCCTCTGTTTATGTCTGAAGGATATTTGTATACTTGGTTCCTGTAATATTATGTTTGTGGGACTGACTATGATTCATTACATGTAGGTCTGTTCAGACTAATGTTGCTTGCGACTTCATTATACAGATAAATGAAACTACCTTTCACGTGCATAAGGTGCATTTCACTATCTTATTCAAAACTCGATCATCCTAATCTAAAGCTACAAATTCCCTTTGTTATTTGTTTGAAAATCGAGATTCATACTTTCCACTTCTCTAGTCTTAGAACTATGTTTCAGTGACAAGCAAAATTAAATTCTCCATGATAGTTTTCCCTTTTGGATAATAATATACACAAAACCACTCTTGTAGAATTTTGTAAATATTCTATTCACCATTCACGTTGGCTTAAACTCCCTCTGGTCATATTTATCAGGTCCCGATGGCCTTAAGAAGTGGATATATAAATAGGTTGGCTTTCCAGAGAACAAGCACTGGAGAGACAGCGTCTGGTATTCGTATAGACAACGTTCCTGGAGGATATAAAATTTTTGAACTGGTGGTGAAGTTCTGTTACTGTTACGGAATGAAGGTGGAATTGACAGCACCTAACATAGCCCCACTTTATTGTGCTGCAAATTTCTTGGAAATGAGTGACGATCTTGAAGCAGGAAACCTCATAGAGAAAACGGAGCATTTTCTGAGTTTCGTCATCTTCTCATCATGGAAACACACAATTCGGATTCTTAAAAGCTGGGCTTAATTATAATATAGCCCTTAAAGTAAAACATGGTGTACACATGTACCCTTAAATAAAAAAATTGTATATTTTTAACCCTTAACTATAAGCTTTGTATACTTCAACCCTTTTGTTGAAATTTTTCTCAATATTACCCTTATGGTTTTATATTGTTTCCCCTTGAGTACGAGTTTTATGCACTTCAACCCTTTTATCATTTTTATATACTTGTTTTGATTCTTTCAATAAATGATTTAAATTTACTTAATAAATAAAAGTTACATAATATTATTTATCATATCAGTTACTTTATACAATGAAATTAGTTTAAATTATTTGACAAATAAAAATGACAATAAAAATAATTGACGAACAATGTTGTCCTTGAAGTATATGATTGCAGACAGAATGACTCTTAAGGGCCATATTGGAATAAAATTTTACAAAAGAGTTAAAATGAACAAATCTAATAGTTGAAGGATTAAAATATACGATATTTTTGTTTAGGGGTTAATGTGTACATCGTCTAATTCTTTAAGGGTCAAGTTAATATCTGTGAAACAATCAGTTCATGGGCGAGAGAATTGGGAATCCTGAAGCGTTGGGCACAATCTATTGCTTGGAAGGCATCTATGGACCCCCACGCCACTAATTCTGGAGGTCTTGACATCCAGTGCTTCCATGTATTAGAAAATGAATATACCTCAAATCTAGAAAATTTACATGATGGTTGGTGGTTTAAAGACCTCTTGCTCCTCCGAATAGATCATTTCACCCAAGTGATGCTCTCATGTAAAGGGAAAGGTATAAGATCTAAGCTTCTTGGATCATGCATTGCTCTCTGGACAGCAAAGTGGCTTTCCAACATCCCAATTGAGTTCCATAATTTGAGCCACAAAAAATTAACTGTCTGGCTTTATAGGGTTACAATCAGAAGTTTAATAGCATTGCTTCCTGATGATGATGATTCAGTTTCGTACAATTTTATACTTCACCTTTTCAAATTAGGCCAGGTTGTAAAGCTTGATTCTGATTTGCTAAAGAAACTTGAAAGAAGGCTAGCAGTCATGTTAGAGAATTGTGATGCCAACGAACTATTGGTTAGGAACTACAGACATGGAGATACTTCATATGATGTGGGAATAGTTGGTCAAGTTGTAGACGTTTATGTTTCTCTTCATTTTGTCAAATCTTTAACAACACTACATGCTGTTGGAAGATTGATTGACGAATATCTTACACTAGTTGCACGCGATGACAACCTTCCACCAGTAGTTTTCCAGTCACTCATAGAAGCATTGCCAAAAAGTTGTCGCACTTGTGACAATAACCTCTATAGAGCTATTGACATGTACCTCAAGGTATGTAATTCCACCCTTGTCCCAACTTTGATCACAGAAAATAAAACCCCACTTGGAATTGTCTTATTGTCATCATTATAATGCCTTATTTTCAACTCAGTTTACATTAATGTTTTACAAAAAGTTGCATATTAGTTCAATGTACATTACAATTCTGTAGGCACATCCTAGCTTAAACGAGGAAGAAAGAAATGGTCTCTGCGGAGCCATTGAATACAACAAACTATCACAAGAAGCTCGCAGTCATGCCTTAAGAAATGACCGGTTGTCATTAAACATCATAACGCCATTTATTCTTGTAGAACAAGTTAATGTAACAAGTTCAGTTACGGCTGCTGGATCAGATTACTACAGGACAAAGTCGCAAACAATTATGAAAGTGACAAAGAACATAAGCAGGAAATTTATAAACTCTGCAAACGAGTTGAAGACGATGAAACTAGAAGTCGATGCAATGAAGGAGAAGCTCAGCCAGTTGCAAAAACATGTCTTAGAAAACGATTAAAATATCACAAAAAATGTGATCAAATAATCCTATAGTAATCTGTGAAGTTAATTTCAAAACAAAACAAAATTCAGACTCATTTGGAGTAAAAGAAGTTGTGGCTTGAGCTACATATTCTCTCCGACCAAAAATGCTGACCTTCACTTTCATTTTAATGATTTTGGCAGAGATACTTGCAGGTTTTTCTTTTTTTAAAAAAAAATTGTACAGAATATTAGAATGTATACAGAACAAAAACAAATTTGAAAATATTATGGTTAGTTACCTCTACATGAGTAGTTTTAAAATAAGTGCAGAATACTTGGGTGAAACAAAAAATGGGACTATGTCAGTATTCTTAGCAACTCAAGATATTTTCGATCAATTTATTAGACAAATTATACTCTCTAAACTCGTTATTTGATCGTACCAAATTGGGACATTTATCATTTCTCTGTCTAGATATACTAGAATAGGATATTGCTACCTTTGGGTGTGTACTGGATAACCGTAATAGCCAGTAAATTACGTGAACATTTTGTTATTTTATCAAATCAAATCGAGACATTAATAATTATTTTAAGATTTTTGAAAAATATGATTTTTTTTTTATTTTATTACTGCAAAATTATTCCATTTTCATATTTAAAAATTATGAAAGGAACTTTTTAATTTAGTTTTACAATAGTACGACTTTATAATCGGATACAATTATGCATCTATATATCCTTTCTACTAGTTTTTTACACCTGCAATGCGCGCAAAACTTTATTCATGTTAGTTATAATTTTTGATTAAAAATACTGTTCTTAAAAATATTATTCACAAGAATTGTAAAATAATATTTATATACAATTTTTTAATATTAACCTTTTGTTGTTTTAACTGTTATTGTATATTTTTATAAAATTACATTTATTCTAACTTTAAGATATTCAAATTTTATATTTTTTTATGTAGTCTCTCTAACCGTATTATATTATATGTAAATAATTTTTTATTTTCTAAAAGACCGTAAAATAATATATTCAAAGTTCATTCAATTTTTGCTATTTATTACGAACTAATGACATTTTTTAATTTACTTTTAATACAATTATAAAGAATAATTCATAATTACACTTTTAAAAGGACGAACAAAGTAATATAATTATTTTATGTAAAATTGTAAAATAATATATTGGAATCCTGTTAATTTTTGCAAAGTAATAATCAAATAAAAAACATTTTTGAATTGTGTTTGATACAATTAAAAAGAATAATTAATAATCATACATTTTAAAAAGATATTTAACTTATATCACTTGTTCCTAAATTATTTAATTGTCTATAAATATATAAAATTTAAATCTCGATAAATGAATATGCTTAAGACCGGAAATTTTTATTCATTTAACGAGATTATTCATTTATCGAGATTAAAAATACATTGTATCTATTATGTTGGGACCGGAAAAAAATATTTATTTGACGAGTTTATTCGTTTATCGAATATTCATTTATCGAGGTTCTACTATACTTTTTTCTTCTTAATTTTAGGTATTTTATCATATGCGGGTGCGTTTAGGTGGCGACTCTCAAATCATCTAATTCTATTTTTTTATTTTTTCTCAATTTTTTGAGTTTGTAAATATCAAAAATTACAACGTATCATCATCATTCGTGATATTCTCCTAAACTTTTTACAACATCTTCGATTAAGATTTTTGAAATCAAATTATCACCATAATAATCTCTAAAAACTTATATTTTCTTTTTATTTAAATTTATCATCTTGATATTTTGATAAATTTCTTTTTAATACAATTTCTTCTTCTTGTCCTAAAATCAATTTACTACATTATATTTTCGTAAAATGTTTCTTTTTAATTTTTAACAAATAAAATATTACAAAAACAAAAATTTATAAATATTTATCATCATTTATAATATTTTCATAAGGTTTCTACAACATTTTTCATTAAGATTTTTGAAATTATCTCATCATCACAATAGCCTCCCATAACTTCTAATTTCTCTTTACATCAACTTAACATCATAGATATTGTCCTAATATCTTCTTTTAATATTATTTATCCCCTATCTTCTAAAATCAACTTACTGTATTATAATTTTTTTAGAAATTTTCTTTTAATTTTTAGTCAATGAAATACTACAAAAACAAGTATTTATAAACGTATTTTCTCAATATTTTTTTAAAATATTTATATTATATTTATACGAAGGAGAAGACGAGAACGGTAACGGTGACGTGGCGCCTTTCATATCATTTCAAATTAGTTTTATATTTTTCTCAAAATTTTATATTATTAAATAAAAATATTACATTGATTATTGAATAATAAAATTTTATAATATTAGATTTGTGAATCATAAGAGAGCGACTTACTGAAATAAATATGTTTAGAAACGAATATTTTGTTAAACATAAAATTTTATTTTATTTATTTATTATTCATAATTTATAATAACCAAGAATAGATAAAAAATAAAAAAAATGTTATTTTAAAATACCGCTGCGCATAGCTCAGTAAATTAGTTATGCTTACATGTACAAATGTCAAATTCGTAATATGCAAAGTGTCGACCTCTTCCGCCTATTGTTTTGATGAGCCCCCGACATTTGTGTTTTTTGTTATTTTCAATACAAAGTAAATTACTGATTCACGCGTGACCCTCAGATCATATCACCAAAATTTATGATTATATATTTCAAAAATTAAAATTATAATGTTGAAGTATCCAATTATTATTAAAGAACGATTTTAAAAAATCAATTAATTATTGATAATTTATCAGAAATCGATCAAATTGCACAATTTTTTTTAAAAAAAATTATCGACGATTTTTAAAAAATTGACCCAAATTTTTTCTAACAAAAATGGCTTAGATCTTTACTAATGAGTATATATTCTAATAAATTCTCGGAATAAACGAAAGTCGAATTCAGATTCGACATAATATATACTCTTAATTACTTTAGCAATTCAATTATGCTAAAATCGACTGATTTTTATAATCATGTATATAGGATATAATTCCTTGTACGCCCTACACACACAAATATATATATATTTATATATTATGAGAATAATGTTCCTGTGATTAGCTCCGTAAGTTTGCTGAGGTAAAAAAAATTCTCATATAAAAGCATAAGGGTATTATTGTGATTGCAGGAAATTATGAACATTTATAAAAATACCACTATCATTTTATACTAAAAATCACATGTATCTCATGTTTGTTTCTCAAGAATATTATTCTCATATATCTATGTTATAGATAAAAAACTAAACTTATTATTTGTTGTATTTATTACTAAGGTTCGGGAGCTCAAGGCATTTAATGATTACTCTCGTGTTTCGTAACTTAACTCTGCCTTTACGAGATGCCTATGTATCTCTGTAAATTAGAGAATCAAGCCAAAAAACGTAGTTCTTGTTAAGGGGTAGATCCCTTTATATAGATGTTGAGAGTCCTTGAATTGGACTAGGGATAGGAGACTTGTTGATCAAGTTCTCAGATTTTAGATAGACTTAGAAGTCCTAAAATAAAGGAATCAGATTCCTAGTTGGTGTAGGTGCACTTGGGGCTATCTTTTATAGATTTATAACACTGATTGGGCTCATTAAATGAGCTGTTAATCTCCCTTATTTATTAATTACGAAATTAATAAATAATCAGAGTTTCGGGCCTCGTTAATTGGGCTTCATTACTGGACCATACCAGGTATAATTAATTCACCATTAATTATATTTCTAGGCTAATTTTAGGTCCATATCATCTGCCCCCAACTTTTGGAAAACCGTAAAAGATTTCGCAGAAGTTAAGTTCATTTGTTCCCTTACAGGGTGTCATTTTTGCGTAAAGTGTGGAGCGACCTACACATTTACAACGATTTGCCTTGCACACGATTTCAGGGTTATTTTAGAACCTCTATATTATTTTCATTACCTTATTCCTTCTTTTTAGGAATTTTCTGGTATTTTTCAGGAATTTTCTCTTAATTTCTGAGATTTTTTCCTAATTTATTAGAACTTTCCCTTAATTCACAGGAATTTTCCCTTAATTTCAGGGATTTTTCCCTAATTTATTAGAACTTTCCCTTAATTCACAGGAATTTTCCCTTAATTTCGGGAATTTTTCCCTAATTTACAGGAATTTTCCCTTAATCCTGGGATTTTTTCCTCAATATTTTACCATAAATAATTTTTGAAAATTATTTTCTAATTTTCTGGGATTTTATGCTTATTTCCCTATTTATTGGGAATTATTAGCAATTTTCCTGATTTTAGCCCATTTTCTAATTAATTAAATAATCAGAAAAATAGGATTTTACTGCAGAAGGCATCCTAGGCGTTGTCGATCCGCGCCTAGGAGACAATCTTCCAACAACGTCTAGGAAATATGCACCCTGGGCGTTGTTGGAGGCTGATACTTCCTGGGCATCGTTGATTCGCGCCTAGGAGACAATCTTCCAACAACGTCTAGGAAATATGCACCCGGGGCGTTGTTGGAGGCCGATACTTCCTGGGTGTTGTTGATCCGCGCCTAGGAGACAATCTTTCAACAACGTCTAGGAAATATGCACCCTGGGCGTTGTTGGAGGCCGATACTTCCTGGGCGTCGTTGATCTGCGCCTAGGAGACAATCTTCCAACAACGTCTAGGAAATATGCACCCTGGGCGTTGTTGGAGGTTAATACGTCCATAATTCCTAGGCGTTGTATACCCACGCCTAGGAGACATCCTTCTAACAGCGTCTAGGAAACTTGCGTCCTGGGCGTTGTTGGAGATTAATACGTTCATAATTCATAGGCGTTGTAGACCCACACCTAGGAGACATGTTTGGCACCACGCCCAGGAATCATGTCCTCTAGGCGTGGTTGGGCTTTCAAGCCTTGATTTATTCAGTGAATTTTGGTTTTTTTTTGGTTTAGAACGTTCTAGATCTTTTCAAAATTCAAACTTTATGGGCTTCCCGCCTTGACTAGGCACATTTCTTTTGGCCCAGACACGTTTGAGCTTCCACACGCTCATCTATATAAGGAGTGAAATGTGAGCTCATTTCTCACACTTTACTTGCACAAAATTTCTTCACCTTTAAATTTCTCTACGCTGCAAATATTCTCTCAAGAATAGCCACCGCAAAGTGAATTTCGAAATTCTACACCACCGCTTTCTGGGCTCATTTTGAAGATTCCGTTTGAATCTTCATCTTCTTCGATTATTTTCAAGAGCTTTCTGGGTTTCAGTCTTCATCCATGGAGGATTCCGATTCATCTCACTCTCAGGTTTCCCAAGCTGTTCCCCGTCCATCTAGGGCCAGCCGAGGTAAAAAATCTCTCGTCCATTCCTCAGTTATTTCTCTTGGTTTTTTTTTAACCGAGTTCGGGCAAGCCTTCCCTAACATGTTACACTTAGATGCATATAATTATCCTTCTAGATTTGGTTCAGAACAAATAGGTACCATAGCTCGCCTCTTTGGTATTTCTCACCCTTATAGGGCCGAGGCTCCAGGCCCAAATGATAGGGCCTGTTACCCAAAGCCTGGGGCCATTCGGGTCTATAAGGAAACCTTTTACGCTGGTTTTCGCCTTCCTCCTCATCCTTTCGTTTTTCGCCTTTTGTCTGAAGCCCGAGTCTGTCCGACCCAACTCACACCCAATTCTTAGCGTTTCATTCACTGTTATATGGCCCAATCACGTAAACATGATTTTGAGCCCAACGTTTGTGTCTTTCGCTATTTATTTAAATTCATAAATGCTTCTGAGGACCAAGGATGGGTCAAAATAGTTCATAGATCCTTGGCCCGCTCCTGCTTTGTTTCTGGCACCAACCCTGACTCGTATCCAACTTGGAAGAGCAAGTGGTTTTATTTATTTCTGGATTCCGAGGAGGGTTGGGACCATTTTTTCAGGCCCAACTTCTCAAAAAGTATAGACGGGTCTTTAAGAGACCTAAAATTGGGGATAGATGAGGATGCGGCCATCAAGGCCATCACAACTGATAACTTGCATCATTGCGCTCTCATCCTTTCAAAGGGTAATTTGCAAAATTTAGGTCTAAGTGACCTAGGTCCCGAAGGTATTTCTTTCCCCTTTTATTCCATTTTCTTAATTCCTTATTTTGTCCTTCTTCTTACGTGCCTATATCTTTTTGTAGCTAGGGCAGCTCTGGACACGATTTTCAAGAAGCGAGAGGCCCGTGCTGCCAAGGGCTATGCTGTTGAGACCCACCGCGACAAGCGGGTGAGGATTGGTGACGGCCCTTCAGTCACGGTTAAGGAGGTCGTCCCTACCTTTTTATCCCAGAGGCCCCTTAGCCTTGATGAGGATACCTCTCCTTTCACCGTCACTTGGGGCCTTCAGAAGAGGGACACCGTGGTAGGGAGTTCCGAGGCTGCCGCTGTTTGGTCCGAGAGTGTGATTACGCCTCGTGACAGGGCCGAGATAGTAGAGTCTTCTGATAACCTACAGATTGAGCATCTGGGTGCTCAGGTCATGGCTTCTGTAAGCCTCTTCCTTGTCCCCTTTTTGACTGTTTTTCAATTCTTTCATAATTACTTACTGTATTTGGATATGCTCGTGTAGATGAATACATATCTTCAGGCTGCCCTTTATAATCGGAAGGATGTGAGGACTAGCCTGACCATTGCTGAGAGAGATAGGGACAGGTACCTCAAGGCTTCCGAGGCCAACTTCACTCGTTTCCGTGAGGTAGAGAAGGAGCTGGCGGATGAAAAGGAGAAAGTTCGTAAGCTGGAGCTGGATGCTCAGAGGGCCCGAACTGAGGTGATAGCTGAGTATAAGGCATCTCAGGACTTTCAAGATGTCCTGAATGTTGAGTACGATGCTAACTTCCCGGAGACCTTTTCTAGCTGCTGGGAGCAGATAGTGGAGGAGATTGGGAAGAAGATCCTAGAGGTGACTCTCGCAGCCTATCCAGTCCCTGCTATTCCTGGACAAGAGCCTCTTCTTAAGGATATTCCTCTCTCTCCTACTATCACTACTTCCGCTGAGGCCACAGCTATTTCTCCTCGAGATGCTGAACCTATGGAAGATAAGCCCGTTCCCCCTTCTACTGCTGTCGATGAGGGAAACGATGATGATGACTTTTTCAAGGATCTTGAGTAGTTTATTTTTCTTATTTGGCCCATCGTGGCTTTTTATGTATTGACTTATTCGTACTAGGAACTTATTACCCTTCGGGGTTTTTTAAGTTATTTGTTTGCTTTTCTACTATCCCTTTCAAGTACTTGTACTATTAGTTTGCTAGCTTTTTAAAGCTGTCCCTTATTTTCCTCGTACTTGTACTAAAATAGATAAGCAAAATCAACCATATATAGTATGCACCAAACAATTCTATGATAAGATGAACTAAACAATTGTAAAATAAGTTTATGGCAACTCTTGGAATTCATCCCTTACACAATTCCTAATAATCTTCAAAAATAAAGCTAAAACATGTAAATCATAAGCAAGCAAAGCTTCAAGGTGCTTTTCAACCTACTTATCATCTTGACAAGTGAGAATCATGTTTAATGCCTTCACACATAGTAAACCTTCAGGTTTTGTGCATGCCAAGTTCTCGGGACTTCAATACCATCCATAGTCTTCAGCTTGTAGGTTCCTCTACCATGTACACTCTTGACCTTGTATGGCCCTTCCCAATTTGGGATCAGCTTCCCTTTCTGCCCTACACCAGAAGCTTCCACCTTCCTCAAGACTAAGTCACCCTGTTTGAAGAACCTTTCTTTAACCCTTAGGTTATAGTAGAACGAAGCCTTTTTCTGATACTCCACTATCTTCGCATGTGCCTCGTCCCGGACTTCATCAATTAGATCCAGGGCTAATCTTTGCCCTTCCTCATTCTCCTCAGCATTGAAAGCTTGAATCCTGGGAGAGGAATGTGATATCTCTACGGGAACAACTGCTTATGCCCCATATGCTAACATGAAGGGAGTTGCTCCAGTCGTGACTCTACAGGTAGTCCTATAGGCCTATAGTATTGGGAGTATTTTATCTACCCAGTTATTCCTCGACTTCTCGATCCTCTTCTTTAGTCCATCCAGGATTATCCGATTTGCCACTTCCGCTTGCCCATTGGCTTGCGGATGAGCTACAGAGGTGAATCGTACTCTATTTCGTTCTCTTCACAATACTTCTTGAATTCCTCGTTGTTAAATTGTGTTCCATTGTCAGTGACTAGGATGCGGGGAATTCCATACCGGCACATGATATTTTCCCACAGGAATTGTGCAACCTGCTTAGTTGTGGTTTTGGCCAAGGGCTTGGCTTCAATCCACTTGGTAAAATAATCAATGGCTACAATCAAAAACTTCCTTTGTACCGTGGCCATGGGGAAAGGCCCAAGTATATCCATTCCCCATATAGCAAAGGGGATAGGTGAGTTGATGGATGTCAGCATCTCAGGGGGTTGTCTAACAATAGGTGCATGCTTCTGACAGTGGTCACACTTCTTCACATATTCTTTAGCATCAGCCATCATTTCTGGCCAATAAAAGCCTAAACGGGTTATCTTATGAGCTAATGCTCTGCCCCCCAAGTGTTGCCCATATATGCCTTCATGTACTTATTCAAGAGCCAAACGTGCCTCATCGGGCCTGAGACACCTTAAGTAAGGAACCACAAAATATCTTTTATACAAAATCCCATCTATTAAAGAGTTTCTTAGTGCTCGAACAGCCAACTTCCGTGCTTCAGTAGCATCGTTTGGCAACCATCCGATTTGAATATGAGTCTTAATGGGATCAATCCATGAAGTCCCCAGACCTATAGGAGCTACAAGCTTAACATCAATGCCCTGTGTCATCAGAATGCGGAAGTATACACTTCCCGAACTTTCCTCTATCTCGGATGAAGCAAACTTTGATAACGCATCTGCCTTAGCATTTTCCTCCCTCGGAATGTGTTCAATATGGCATTCATCGAATTGGGTCATCACAGCCCTTACTAGGCGGACATACTTAGCCATCGTATCATCCCCTGCCTCAAACTCTCCCTTTACCTGGGATATGACCAGCTTCGAGTCTCCACAGAGTTTTAAGTTCTTGACTCTAAGTGTCCCTGCTAAGCCAAGGCCAGCTATCAGAGCTTCATATTCTGCCTCATTATTTGTGGTCGGGAAGTCTAACTTCATGGCATACTCAATCAAGAACCCATCAGGGCTTTGTAAAACCAAACCTGCTCCACTTAAATTTGTTTTTGATGCTCCTTCGAAATAAAGGACCCATTATTCTTTCTCCTTATCAACCTTTTCTTTGTCCTCCTTATCAACTTCCTTGTCTTGAGGTATGGTATCTTCCTGCCCCCCGACTTCTTGGTTGGGTATGGTACATTCCACCACGAACTCAGCCAATGTCTGGGCTTTTATTACCATTCGTGGCTTATACTTGATGTCGAATTCTCCTAGCTCTATCGCCCATTTGATCAGTCTCCCACTAGCCTTAGGACTATGAATTATATTTCTCAAGGGTTGATTCGTTAGAACCTCAATTTGATGAGCCTGAAAGTAAGGACAGAGCTTTCTCGAAGCCATTACCAGGGCTAAAGCAAACTTCTCAATGGTTGAATAATTCAACTCGGCTCCATGCAGAATTTTGTTGACATAGTATACGGGTTTCTGGATTTTCAGCTCCTCCTTAACCAACACAGCGCTCAAGGCACTCTCTGAAATGGCCAAGTACAAGTATAAGACTTCATTCAAAGCTGGCTTGGCCAACAACGGGGCCTGGGTAATATATTTCTTTAATTCCTCGAATGCCTTCTGGCTTTCCTCACTCCATTGAAAATTTTTGACCTTCTTTAAGGACTTGAAGAACGACAGGCACTTGTCTCCTGACTTGGAGATGAATCGTCCCAATGCAGCAACCCTTCCTGTGAGCTTCTGAACATCTTTGACAGATTTTGGTGGCTCCATGTCCAGGATTGCCTTTATTTTATCGGGTTTGGACTCGATCCCTCTCTTGGAGACCATCAATCCTAAAAATTTTCCAGATCCTACTCCGAAAGCACACTTCGTAGGATTTAACATCATCTTGTGGTACCTCAGGACCTCAAAAGCTTCCCTCAATGGGTTATATAATCAGTCTTTACTAGACTCTTGACTAACATGTCATCAACATATACTTTCATAGTCTTGCCAATAAGATCCTTAAAAATTTAATTTACCAACCGTTGATAGGTGGCTCCTGCATTCTTGAGACCAAATGCCATAACAAGATAACAATAAACACCAAAGTCAGTGATGAATGATACCTTTGGAATGTCGTCCTTATGCATCCTGATCTGATTGTATCCACTAAATCCATCCATGAAGCTCAGCATCTCATGTCCAGCAGTGGCATCTATCAAAGTATCGATACTTGGTAACGGGAAACAGTCCTTAGGACAAGCATCATTTAGATCAGTGAAGTCCATACACATCCTCCACTTTCCATTGGCCTTCTTCACCATTACAGGGTTTGCTAACCACTCCGGAAATTGAATCTCCTCAATGAAATCAGCCTCTAAGAGCTTCTCCACTTCCTGTTTTATAGCTTCTTGCCTTTCTGGAGCAAAACTTCTTTTCTTTTATTTCACTGTCTTCCGATTTGGGTCCACATTCAGTTTATGAGTAATCAGTTCCGGGTCTATGCCAGGCATATCAACTGCTGACCATGCAAATACGTTACTATTTTCTTGCAAAATTTTTACCAACTTCCCTCTAAGGGGCTCCTCGAGCGTGGCTCCAATAAAGGTCACCTTCTCAGGATCTTCGGGGCTAAAGAAATTGAAACCAAGTCTTCTGCTGGCTTTCCTTTTTTTCATCATTCTCTCGGATATCCAGATCTTCAATAGGAAGAACCTGCCCCCTAACTCCATCTGCCCTCAAAGAGGCCACATAACAACTTCTAGCCATTTTTTGATCTCCTCTCTCTTCTCCAATCCCATCCCGGGTTGGAAATTTCATAACTGGATGATAGGAAGAAGGGACTGCCTTGAAGGTGTGTATCCCTGTTCTTCCCATGATAGCATTGTAAGTCGAACTAGCCTTCACCACTACAAAGTCCAACATCTGAGTTGCTTGTCTTGGTTCCTGTCCTATGGTTGTGGGCAACTTGATTATCCCTTTTACAGGGCACTCCACTCCCGCAAATCCATAAATTGGCATGTCGGTTGGGGTCAATTGGGAGTCGTTATATCCCATCCTTAAAAAGGTGTCATAAAGCAAGATATCCAATGAAGCACCATTATCCATAAGGACCCTTCTCACCGGGTTGTTCCCTATTATCGGGGTTATAACCAACAGGTCGCCATGGGGAAATTTCACACCCTCCAGATCAGAATCATCAAAAGATATTGTTACTCACGTCCTGGCCCTCTTCGGGGCTTCCCCAACAATATGCATAACTTCTCGGGCATACGCATTCCTGGAGTTCTTGGATAGCCCTGCAGCGGTTGGTCCTCCAAAAATTGTGTTTATCACAGGCCTTCGGGGTCGTGGTCCTCCGAAGATTGTATTTATCACCGGTCCCCTGGGCTGGGGATTCCGCCCCTGATCATCTTGGTCCCTTCTACGATCTTTAAAGTTCTTTCATTGTGATTCTTATCCCCCCCCAATCTCCAGTCTACTTGTTCAATCTCCTTTTTCTAAAAAGGAACTCAATTTCATCTTTTAGTTGCCTACACTCATCGGTGTCATGACCAATATCCTTGTGAAATCTACAATATTTGCCCTTATCTAGCTTGGCAGGATCGGCTTTCAAGGGCTTAGGCCAGCGAACATCTCGATCTTTCTCAATTTCCATTAAAATTTGGCTTCTTGGAGCATTCAGCTAGGCATATTCAGTGAACTTTTGCCCAGGTCCTCCCTTCTTGGGGGTTGAATCAGAGTTTTGCTCGGTTATAGGATACTAGTCCTTAGCGATATATTCCAGGTCAGTTTTCGGCTTCTTGCCTCCACTGGGCTCATTACTCACTACGGTCTTCCTCATGCTCTCTTCCACCTTGATGTACTTCCCGGCTCTATCTTGGAGCTGCAACATGCTTTCAAGGGGAGTTTGGCCAAGGACATCTTGAAGAATTCATCCCTAGTTCCCTGTTATAGTGCTATCATGGCAACCTTGTCATTAAGGTCCGGGACTTTCAAAGCCTCCTTTGTGAAACGATTCAGGTATTCTCTCAAGGATTTTTTTGCTCCCTGTACAATACTCATGAGAGATGCTGAACTTTTCTCATGCACTCTCCCATTGATAAACTGCTTAATAAAAGCTTGACTTAACTCTCTGAAGGATCCGATAGAGTTCGGGGGCAAACGACTATACCATCTTTGAGCCATACCCGACAGGGTTTGAGGAAAGGCCCGACACTTAATAGCGTCATTCATGGGTTGTAACAACAGTGCATTAGAGAATGTCCTGACATGATTAGCGGGATCTCCCGTGCCATCATAAGCTTTGATAGTGGGCATCTTAAACTTTCTCGAGATATGGGCATTCATTATTTCTTCAGTGAATGGTGGGGTAGGATCATTCGGATCTCCAAGGGGAAGAAGATTGCTTGGATCAGCTTTTAGGACAACAACCCTTCTCTGTATTGGACCATATAGGTCTATGATAGGAGGAGGATTTCTCCCCCTAGGAGGTACTGGGGGTCTGGTGGTCTAGTGCGCCTCCAAGTCGCGCCTCAGCCTTTGAATCTCAGCCTCGTGAGCCCTGATCCTTTCCTGCACTTCTTGGGGATTCGTCCCTTGGGTGCTTTGAGGACGTTGGCTACCATCAGCCATCGGCTCTTTGCCAGCACGTCTCCTTCTCGGGGCTAGTTCATCATCCAAAGATTTAGAGTCTCTCTCAGTGTAAGGACCGGAAAATTCCTAATCCTCGGGGATAGGAGCCAAACCTCGTATGTAGGGGGAGATCGCCCTCGTGCTTCACTCCGTCCAGCATGTCCACTTCCTTCAACCTCGGGATAAAGGGGCATCCCTTAAGGGGGGTTAGTAGTCACAACAGTTGAATACTCGTACCCAATGGGTCGAGAATTCAAAGGTGCATGTAGTTGTTGAACTTGAGGATTCATACCTTGAGTAGCCGAGGGAATCGCCCCTTGTGACTGAGGTTCAGTTGCCCCTATCTGGACTTCTCCTTGTGTGGCTGCATAAGTTGAATGAGGAGGTACCTCCACAGTTGACGAAATCACTTGGGTTGTCTCCGTTGGTGTTCCTCCTTCAAGGGCTCTAACTGTTCTCCGTGTTTTCGCCATGGTTGTTGTTGTGCTTTCCCATAGACGGCGCCAAATGTTATGGATAAAAATTAAGGTTATTATTTGCTGTATTTATTACTAAGGTTCGGGAGCTCAAGTCCTTTAATGGCTGCTCTCGTGTTTCGTAGCTTAACTCTGCCTTTACGAGATGCCTACGTATCTCTGTGAATTAGAGAATTAAGCCAAAAAACGTAGTTCTTGTTGAGGGGTAGATCCCTTTATATAGATGTTGAGAGTCCTTAAATTGGACTAGGGATAGGAGACTTGTTGATCAATTTCTCAGACTTTAGATAGACTTAGAAGTCCAAAAATAAAGGAATCAGATTCCTAGTTGGTGTAGGTGCCCTTGGGGCTATCTTTTATAGATTTATATCACTGATTGGGCTCATTAAATGAGTTGTTAATCTTCCTTATTTATTAATTACGAAATTAATAAATAATCAGAGTTTCGGGCCTCGTTAATTGGGCTTCATTACTGGACCATACCAGATATAATTAATTCATCATTAATTATATTTTTAGGCTAATTTTAGGTCCATATCAATCTTCTATTATATATATAATAGAGCAAATGGGGTTGGATGAGACATTTTAATCCATTTAAAATTACTATATTACCCCTCATTAATAATATAAATAATTGTCAAATTTAATAACATGTATTAATTACACCTACGTCATTATTACTCTTTATTAATAAATACAAATAATTGTCATATTTAATAACACATGTTAATTACACCTAACTCATTAATGTTAATAATATTATTTATGTTATCATTTAATATTGAATATTAACAACCTATAATTATATATCTAAAATTTAATCATATTTTCCTATATATATTAAATTCTTATTTTTTTGAAGACTCTAAATGAAATAAATTAATTTTCAACAATTAAATTTAATATGTAGGCTAATCTGAAAATGACAATGTTAATGTATCAAGCATTAAATTCAAGAAATATAAGATATATTTTCTTTATATACTAATAAAAGAGTGGGTTATTTCATATTTGAGGGTTTTATAATAAAGTTGAGATTATTATTATATGGCCAAATCGAATATAAATTAATAATGGTTTGAAGATTTTGAATACATTTGATAAAATATTAAAATATCAAGTTCATTGTGGTTACAACAATGTTTTTCAATAGTAAGGTGAATCATATTTTTTACATTAACTAGTTCAAAGATTTTTTCCAACGGTATAAGTAAAAGTTTTATAAGATTATTGCAGTGTTACAGAAATCGTCAATTTCGCCGATAAATCGCTGGAAGGCAACCAAACGATATTATTGAGTAAAATTGGAGCAAAAAACATTTTTGGTCAGATTCGGCGATTTTCCGATCAAAATTCGACGAATCAAGCACATGATTTGAGACTGCAGAGAATAAAAGGAAGAAGAAATATACTCAAGTTTGAGTTGATGAATAGCGGCGATTTTAAATGAAGGATTAAGATGGCCGCCAAATGGAAATCGAAAAGATAAGGGAAAAAGATAAGGAAAAAGAAGAGAGAGGCGTAAAGATTATTAAGACTCTTATTATTTTTAATGAATAATAAACACAGAATAATGTTATAACTTGGTATGGATGTACAAATGACAGCATGACAATTTTACGAATCTCAAGTATAATTATTTTACTTATATATTTTAAAAATAATATAAAAATATGCCCGATTATATTCTGATTTAACATTCCGATAAATTTTTGATTTTGATAAATCGCAAATCGGTACTTCAACAAATTTAGTCTAATTTCCAATTTCTATAATCATGGATTATTGACCTAATTATTAATATATTTAACATAGAAAGCGAAGTATATTGGAAAATGTATTCATATTGTCAATTATACAATATTATATTCAATATATCGGCTTTCATATTAAATCATTACATTTTATGCTAAGCAAAGTAAGAATTACCTCATATTCATTGTATCACTAATTGTATCAAACAACTGTAATAACTCTTTAATTAACTCTGTAGTATTTCATTCTTAGGAGTTCTAATTATTTTTATGAGAAATATGTGCTTTTATTTGCATTATATTTTGATAGTATATTTCGATTTCATTGCAACATATTAAATTCAGTTTTAAAGAAAATATGTTAATTACGTCATCGATCTCAATTCCATAAAGAGAAATATTTAGTTAATCAATCTATCAAGAAGTAACATGAATATATCGCTAATAATTATAGTCAAAATAACATCAATTCACGAAATATAGAGAATGCCCGTGCATTGCACGTGCTAAAGAGCTAGTTATATATAATACAACAACATGAGGGTTTGTTGAGCAAATTAATTCATATGACGATTGTGCCCTCATTTAATATTTATATAATATTTATTTTACATTTATTTTCATAATTAATATTAGTTGACTATTAATACCTATATAATACTTATTGCTTTCAATTAATATATATTAATTGACATATCATTAATATATTTCATCATCATTATGTACTTTATATATACATTAATGCATATGTAAAATATATTTAACTAAATCAGTATTTGTTAAAATCTATTAATTTTGCATGTATAAATAGATACATATTTATACATACATATATACATACAAATACACGCGCGCGCGCACACACACACACATATATATATATATATACATACACACACGTGCACGTGTACTTATTTGAACCAGATTAAGAGGTCAAAAGCGAAAACTCAAATTGAATACTCGGCCCTAATTTTTACTCATCAATTACATTTTTGACGCACGAAATAATTCTAACCGCATTTCTAATATATACACATAAAATAATTTGAAAAAATCAACGTATTATACATACTTACATGTCCGTGCATAATTTAATTATACCTATTTCACACTTATTCTCTCAATTAACGCATCATTGATATTTATATTTTTAAATCTCACTTAAATATCAAAATGACTTATTTAGATTTGGATTTTTGTTTGAGTAGTTGGTCCATATATACATATATTTTGTCAACAACAACAACAATTATAATAATAATAATAATAATAATAATAATAATAATAATAATAATATATCATCTAATAACTATACGTGAAAAACATATCAAACATAAATTTAATTAAATTAAGTACTTTGTGATATTTTAGTGAAATTTAAATTTCTAAATACCATTTATGTATATTATTAATTTGATAAATAATAATATATAAGTTAGATGTCAACTGAAAAAATTATATATCGAGCTTACATATGTGCATTAAATTATTTATGTCTCTAATTAGATAAGTTATATATGTTATTGTCGTACTTTAACTATTATACTTTTATGATACAAATAAATTCAAATTTAGACAAAGATTAAAGAACTTTCATGTATATAAGTACATTACAAACTTGTATTGACATTTGACTATGATTGATGAATCACAATTTTAACACAACAAATACATGAAATATTTTTTTATCACATTTCTAACATACAAACAAATAAATATTTAGGAATAAATCAATATTTTTTATATATTTAGAGAATGTTCGTGCGGCTAAAGATTGTGTTATGTATAAGTAATCGACCTCCAAGATATCTTGTTATTATTTTTTCTATCATACACATTGAGTTATACACCATTATATTTCTCAAGTGTAGTTATTTTTTTTGAAATGCATGGTAGAAAATGAACACAGACACGCGTATAATTTTTAGTTTATAACCTTAATAAAACATATGATAATGTTGGTTTATATTGGTGTTTTGTTGCGACTATACACGTCACAACTTGAAAAAATGGTACCGACTGAAGTAGATAATCTTAGTAATATTTTTGTATCAAATTCAAATGAAATCAGAAGCCTAGCATATTCAAAACTATGTATTTGTTAATATTAAATGTGGGATACGAAAAGTTACAAAGGTCATGAATAAAGATTTAAATAACAATAAAAAATAAAGTTATAAGCCTACGAACTACTATATTTTGAAGTATCTCAAACAACCAGAAACACTTTTACAACAACCCTCGTGGATCATCCTTAGCACTGGACAACAAGAAATACCACTTTTGGTCTCTATTGTTTCAGCTTAATGTCAAATTTCCAAAAACACGTTCAACCCAAATATCACCACACCCCAAAAATAAGTAATAATAGCGTATAACTCGTGTGATGCACGGGCTAAGTAGTGAGTTTTAGTGTTTATATTTTTTATTGAATATTTTAAAAATTATTTTATATATAAAAAATATATATTATTTCTAGTTTATTTTAAACTGATCATTACCTAATTTTATCCTTGATTTTTATTATTTTAAAAAAAGACCCTGTGATAATTAATTATTATTTTATTATTTTGTAAATTCTTAAAGCATAAATTTAAGTACAAATAATGATATTTATTTTGTTATTGTCATTTGTTAACATGTTTTTGTTTTTTAAAAAAAATTACTTTGGTTTAAATATAAATATGACTTTAATGAGTTAGGCGTGATTTAATTTAAGTTATAATCCAAATATGTTAACATATGTTAATTAGTTAAAATTTTGTTTTGATAAAATAACCGGGATGTTAGATATAGAAAAAAAATCTAAATTTCTCAATAATAATGAGATAAAACTCTCAATTCTCTGTTGATTGCCAATTTTAGTTTTTAGGTTATTTTAATGCCTATAGGCTTTCGCTTCCACGATCGATTTTGATTTGGGATTAGGTTAAAGGAACTTAAGGTTCTTGATATTAGAGAGTGCTCGTTTGTAATAAAATTCTTTAACGATTTAATTATAATTTAGATTACAATATACTATATTTAAATAAGGGCAATTAAATAATTTTATCAATCAACTACCAAATTTTTAATATTTTGTCTATCACGATATAGTGTAGATTTTAGTTTAGATTGATTATTATTTTGTTATAGCTCATATGAGTACTATATCTTATTTTATTTTAACCCGATGTCATTATATCGACTAACGAATTA
The DNA here is from genome assembly GCF_009905375.1 of Apium graveolens. NCBI lineage: Eukaryota > Viridiplantae > Streptophyta > Magnoliopsida > Apiales > Apiaceae > Apium > Apium graveolens. Next base: position 73,199,438 of record NC_133647.1, read on the forward strand.
CTTTTCAATTTTAATTTGGTTTACCCCGATTCAATTGTATAATTTTTTATACTACTTAGTATTTTATTTTTGTTTTAGCCCAAATTACAAAATCCAACTAACAATTTTTTTTATTTTTTATTTTTTATTTTTTATTTTTTATTTGAACCCGGATCAATAGTATATATTTTTAAATCTAAATGAATAGTGTATATTATTTTCTCTTATCCCGTGGCTAATATGCCTACCAACAAATTATTTTTGTTCTAAATTTTATTTTAGATCAGTTCAATATTACATTTTTTTGCCGGGTGAATAATAATATTATTTTATTTTGACGTGAGACCATTAAACAAATTTAATTCAATTTTTATGTATATAATTATAATATGAATATTTTTTTTGAAATGTTTTAACCAACGAACTAAATTATCTTATGTTTTGCTTATAATAGTATAGTATAATAATATGAATAAATTTTTAATAATAATTAAAAATATTAAAATAATTAGAATATGTAAATTGTTTATATTTTTTTCTTATATTATTTAAAATAAGCATCTGTTGGTTATTCGAATGCAAGAAGATTCGAAGGAGTACGCGATGTTGTGATTACAATGAAGTGTTTGTATGTATGTACGTCATATTTGTGATTTTAAAAAATTAATATTAAAATCTTAATTTGTGTTTTTAGAAGGTGCTAGTATTTTTCTAGAAAGTGTTAATTAACCAATCAAATCATCCTATATTTATCTTATAATAGTATAGTATAGATTTGTGCTTATAATGAAGTGTTTTTACGTATATACGTTGTTGGTTAATGAATAAACACAAAGGGGGTGAATGTGTTTTGGACAATTTTAATCTTTTTAAAATATTTTTGGATGGTGAACAAATTAATCTGTATTGAAGAGATAATATGCTTTAACAAAATAATTAAAACATGCACATGAACACACTTATTTTTCAAAACTCACTTAATTTTATATTAAAAACAAGCTAGTGTTTTGCTACAAATTTCTGGATTCTTTGTTGATAAAGAACTCAGCTTCTCTCTTGAGAGTTACAAGATTTTTCAGATCTATTTGTTACTGCTAAAACAAAGCATCGAGTGTTTACTTTATAGAACAGTAAACACTGGTTTTACACAGCATGCAATAGCATGTACTAAACCCTCCTTTAAGTTAACTAAAACTTTCTATTTCTGACTTAGGTGTATCTTTGCAACTCTTGCATGTTTGTGACTTTACTTTATCAGTTAATCTTGGCCTTTGATCTTGTACTCTTCAAGCTTGTTAAGTGGCATTTATATCCACTTAGAACGCTCAATAAAGGCTCGAATTGGTATTTTGTACTCAAGTTGTTTATGTATTTGATGTGTTTTTGTAGTGTTTTACATTTCAGGGCATAATCAGAAAGAAGGAATGGTTTTGCATCAAGTTTATGCTAAAAGAGTGTTGGGATGAAGCCTTGATTGATTGCACGAAGAAACCAGCAGTTGCAGGCATTTAAAGAAGAAAAAATCCAGTTCTGGCCGAAGGTCAACGCGGTCGCGCCCAGCTTCAGGGCGGCCGCGCCAGTTAAGCAGAATGTCAGGGCGGCCATGCCGTGTCGGGATTTTCAGAATCCTGATTTGTTTAGAAGACTTATTCTTTGGACTCCTGATCAGATGGGTTGCTATTTAAAGACAATAAAAAGACATTTTTTATAACGGAGACTAAGGAGAAGACGGCGAGAAGACCTAGGAGCACAATATAATGAAGGAGAAGAAAAGCTTGTTTTTACTTGTGATTCTTTGATTGAATTGTAATCTTGGATGTTTGTTTTCTTGTTTGTTGAACCTTATACTCTTGTGATCATACTCTTATTTATTATTCAGTTTTATAAGATCTAGTTTATTATACCATGCTCTCATCGGAATCCACGGTGATGATGAGTTCGGTTATGAACTAATCGTTATCGTGGGGTTCTAGCGGATTTACTTATGGATTTCAATAGTTAATTTGTTTCGATATCTTAGTGTGTGGTGATTGTATGATATCCTAGTATTGGTAGTGCTTATTCGTCTTATGAGTGTCGCGAACTTATAAGATAGCGTGTCAATCTCTATTGAAGCGAAAGTGAATATAGGGGTTTAGAACTTGCCATGCTAGCACAGGTTCATGTATTTGTTATGCATGATTCATAGGTAATTTTAACCATCTTACTTGCCCTATGTAATCACGATAGATAACTTGCACATTAAACTATTATATTGTCAAATTCTATAGACATATAGGGTCTCAATATAATTGGTATCTATTCAACTTCTATCTCTTTTGTGGATGCTTGGTAGTAGGGTATTCGTACAATGAAAGTTGGTGTTTACTAGTTTCGTGTTATCTGATTAGTATTCATCACCATTGCATGCTAAGGTTAAGAACAATGACTTTGAATGAAGTAGTAATGAAGTTGAAATCCCATGTTTGTCTTGTATAAGTAATTCAACCCTCTTATTCTCTTAGTTAATGTTATTTAGTATAATCTCTTAGTTAATCGTAGTTATAAACAATATCTATTTGTCATTATTTTAGCATTGAATAATAACCATACCATTGTTGCATAAGTGCATAAATTTAAGTTAACCTAAACCAGTCTCTATGGGAATGAACTAGAAAGAATTATATATTACTTGCGAACGCGTATACTTGCATGTAAATTTAGCGCGTGTTTTCTTCCTAACAAGTTTTTGGCGCCGTTGTCGGGGACTCGATGTTAATTTTTAGTTTATGTGCTTGATTAAAGTTCACTGACTCAGATATTTTACTTACTTATTTGCTTGTTGCTTTTTCAGGTACTCTAGAGAGCGTGTATGCTAACGCGTTCTCGATCTCGCAAGAGAACACCGGATAAAGCAGAGGAAGTAGTTGAAGAAGTTTTTGTTGAGGAGAAAGTTGAAGAAGAAGCTCTTATTGCAATGGGAGAACCAGAAGCGAATTCGAATGCTTTGATGGATTACTCTCAACCGAAGATCAATGATATTCAGTCTAGCATTGTCAGACCAGCCATCGCGGCTAACACTTTTGAAATCAAGGATACTACGATTCAGATGGTGCATAATTCAGTCCAGTTTGGGGATTCTCCAACGGAAGATCCTAACATGTATATTAGAGATTTCATCGAGATATGCGACACTTTTAAATTCAACAATGTTTCTGAAGATACTGTTAAGCTAGGCTTTTCACATTCTATCTGAAGGATAAAGCTAAGTGTTGGTTGAATTCTCTACCACTAGGCTCTCTAACCAAATGGGAAGATCTTGCTCAAAAGTTTCTTACTAAATTCTTCCCTATGATGAAGACAGCTGCAATCAGGAATGCTCTTACTCAATTTGCGCAGCAATCGAGAGAGTCTTTATGTGAAGCTTGGGATCGTTGTAAGGAGATGTTTAGAAAGTATCCTCATCATGGGATGACTGACTGGATGATTATCAACTACTTTTATAATGGTTTTGGAGCACAGTCTAGACCCATGCTTGATGCAGCATCAGGTGGAGCCTTATGGGTTAAGAGCTACGATGAAGCCTATGATTTGATTGAACTGATGGCTGCTAATGAATACCAGAACCCTTCTCAGAGACTACCTCAAGGCAAGGTAGCAGGAATTCTAGAGGTAGATGCAGCTACTGCTATAGCTGCTCAGCTTAAGGCTTTGACGATGAAGGTGGATTCTTTAGCTAATTATGGAGTTAATCAGATCACTAGTATTTATGAGCTTTGTGCTGGTGCGGATGATACCGAACAGTGTGTTATTTTTATTAAATCAACTCAGTTCGTAAGCAACTTTCAGAGGTTGCAGCAACCAGTTTCAGCCACCTATCATCCCAACAACCGCAATCATCCTAACTTCGGCTGGAGCAACACTCAGAATGCGGTGTAGCAGCCTTATCAGCAGTATGCAGCAAAGCAATTCAACCCCCTAGTTTTTAGCACCGTAATATGCACCAAGAAAACAACTCCAACTGTAACAATCTAATGAAAAATCTAAATTGAAGGAGTTGAGGCTCATGTGCAAGAGCCAAGTGGTTTCTATTAAGACCTTGGAGAATCAAATTGGGCAGATTTTCAATGCCTTTTTGAATCGACAACGTGGTACACTCCCTAGTACACAGAAGTTCCAGGCAAGAAGGAAGCAAAAGAGCAGGTTAAGGCAATTATATTGAAGCCTAGGAAGGTTACGAGCCCTGAAAAAGCCCAAGTTGAAGAAGATGAAGTTATGGCTGAAGAAGATGTGCAGAAGGAAGCAGAAGTGGATACAAGGAAGAAAACTGTGGAACACACTCCTCCTGAGAGTAATACAGGGGAGAAACAGGTCTATCATCCACCTCCTTTTCCTAAGAGGCTGCAGAAGCAAAAGTTGGATAAGTAGTTTGCTAAGTTTTTGGAGGTGTTCAAGAAATTTCATATCAACATACCTTTTGTTGAAGCTCTTGAACAAATGCCTAGTTATGCGAAGTTTATGAAAGGTATTCTCTCTCGGAAAGTGAAGCTCGATAACTTAGAGATCGTTGCTCGTATGGAGGAATGCAGAGTTGTGCTATAACAGAAGTTGCCTCCGAAGCTTAAAGATCCTGGAAGCTTCACTATTCCTTGCACTATCGAAAACTTGTTATTCGACAAGTGTTTATGTAATTTGGGAGATAGCATCAATCTGATGCCTTTGTCTATCTTCAAGAAGTTTGATTTACCTGATCCAAAGCCTACTTATATGTCCTTGCAGTTGGCTGATCGCTCTATTACATATCCACGAGGCATTGTGGAGGATGTCTTGGTCAAGGTGGAAAAACTCATCTTTCCTGCTCACTTTGTAATTCTTGATTTCGAGGAGGATAGAAAGATTCCCATAATCTTGGGAAGACCATTCTTGGCTACTGGCCGAACCTTGATTGATGTGCAGAAGGGTCAACTCACTATGCGAGTATTGGATCAGGATGTGACTTTTAATATTTTCAATGTCATGAAATTCCCTAGTGATAATGAGGAGTGCTTAAAAGTGGAATTGGTCGATTCTGTGGTTACTTCAGAACTTGATCAAATGCTAAGGTCTGATGCCTTAGAGAAAGCCTTGTTGGGAAATTCAGATAGTGACGATGATGAAGATGATGATCAGTTGCAGTATTTGAATGCTTCTCCTTGGAAGTGAAGGCTGGATATGCCTTTTAAATCTCTTGGAATGTCAGAACTCAAAAATTCTGAGGGGCATCTCAAGCCATCTATTGAGGAAGCTCCTACACTCGAGCTTAAACCATTTCCTGAATATTTGAGGTATGCTTTTTTAGGAGATGCATCTACTTTTCCTGTTATTATTGCATCTGGCCTTTCAGGTAGTGATGAGAAAAAGATCTTTAGAATTCTGAGAGCGTTCAAATCGACAATTGGATGTACTATAACAGATATCAAGGAAATCAGCCCTTCTTATTGCATGCATAAAATTCTGCTAGAGGAAGGAAGTAAGCTAATTGTTGAGCAACAGAGAAGGCTAAATACGATAATGAAAGAGGTTGTGAAGAAGGAAATTCTTAAGTGTCTAAATGCAGGGATCATCTATCCTATTTCTGACAGTTCTTGGGTGAGTCTAGTTCAGTGTGTGTCGAAGAAAGGAGGCATCACAGTGGTTGCTAATGAGAAGAATGAGCTCATTCATACTCGAACAATCACGGGGTGGAGAGTTTGCATGGATTATAGGAAGCTGAACAAGGCCACGAGGAAGGATCACTTCCCTCTTCCTTTCATTCCCTCTTCCTTTCATTGATTAGATGCTTGACATGTTGGCTGGGCATGAATACTATTGTCTTCTGGATGGCTATTCAGGTTATAATCGGATGTGCATCGCTCCAAAAGATCAGCAAAAGACTACCTTCACCTGTCTGTTTGGTACTTTTGCCTTCAGAAGAGTTTCTTTTGGGTTGTGTGGTGCACCTGCTATATTTCAAAGATGCATGATGGCTATCTTCTCTAACATGATTGGTTAGAATATGGAGGTCTTTATGGATGATTTTTCTGTGTTCAGGGATTCTTTCGACGAGTGCTTGCAAAATCTGAAAGAGATGTGTCCTAAGTCCAATCATGTATGATGATTTAGGAATAACTTTTATGTAATTTGTTTTGATTTCAATTATATTAATAAAAGACTTGATTTGTTTTTATTACGGGCTTTATCTATTTAAGTGTTTAAATAAGATATACCATAGTTTAGAGTAAAGCTTTTTATGGATTATGATGAGATCATAATAATGAGACCTAAAAGATGATAACTCTGAACTTAAATAGTTCCCGGTCGTAGGATTGCTAACTGGTAATTAATAATCCGCAAAGATCGGTACATACTATGCTTGCTTCATTATGAAGGATGTATGTTCTCATAGACATTTGTGTGGTGACACTATAGCTAGTATGTAGGTGCTTATTATAGAATAAAGTTCACTGAACATGACTCGCACAGCTGAACAACTGATGGAGTTCACTCACGTGTCAGCAGTTGTTCACATAGTGATAGTTGTACAAGTGTCATTAGATTTGAGTTCATCATAGTCATCTTTTATACACTGAACTATACTTTGGTTTAGTTCTTAATCTTCAGGGACAATAATAAGGGCTCTTCTTGGTGTAGGAATTTGTACACGAAGATAGTGAATGATCAATAAAGGATCTGCTCTATCTAGTGAAAGAATAGAATGTCCTATGCCATTCCACTTATGCTAGTTCAGGAATCTCTGGCCAGAGTGAATGAAATTAGAAAGAAGTTTCTAATTTGCATTAAACATAACTAGACATAGTGAAGAGGAAAATATATGATTAAGTTAGATAGGCTTGACACGAGATCCATGCCTTGTATTTAATCGGGATATTGTAGGGTAGAAGAAATTTATTGTACGGTAACTATTCACTGAATAGGTTCTTAATATTCTAAGCAGTGAATTCATATTATCCGGATAGTCGCGATATATTGAGAAGTATCCCTCACGATGTAGAATAAATATGATTAATTTATTAATTATATTTAATGAATTAAAGAACTCATATAAATAATAATAAAATGGTTTTATTATTATTTATTTATACTACCGGCTTTAATAATGAACCTACGGGGTCACACCATAAAGAGAATGATTTATTGGTGTAGGAGTTAAATAAATAATAACTGGTCATTATTTATTTATGAAATAAATAATTGATTAGCAGTTTTTATAATTATTTAAATGTGATTTAATTTATTATAAAATAATTAAGATGCTTTCTTAATATTATTAATTAAGAATTTAATTTGTGAAATTAAATTGTTGAGAGAATTATTTTTGTAAAAAGTTTAGAAAAAGAATTAATGATTAAAAGAGTTTTAATAATTAATTAATGAGATTTATCAAAACATGGGGATAATAATAATAATTTTTTATGGAAAAAAAATTCAGCTGAAATTTTCTCTATAAATACCCTATTATAAACCCTATTTGCCTAACCCTAATTTTCAAGAAGAAAAGAAAAGGAGGCAACTCTAATTCTCTCAACCTCTTCCTCCCTCCATTGCTTCGATCTCTTTGTGGATACCGGTGGAGTGCTTCACACTTGAGGAGTAGCTGCTAAGGATCTCCGTTCATCATTCTTGGATCGCTTTTAAAGGTTAGTAATCAATCCCTCGATTTATTCACGATCTGTATGCGATTATATGGGTTTTATGCATTTTAATTATAATCCACGCTTCCGTGTATGCATAAATCCCAACAAAATCTTGGCGTAATTCTTAAAAGGTGTGTTGAGACCAATTTGGTTCTAAACTGGGAGAAATGTTACTTTATGGTGCAACATGGGCATCATTCTTGGGCACAAGGTTTCTAGTAAAGGTCTAGAGGTGGACAAAGCCAAGGTGGGGGTCATTGAAAACCTTCCTCCACCAATTTCTGTTAAGGGGATCCGCAGTTTTCTGGGTCATGCGGGTTTTTATCGGCACTTCATCAAGGACTTCTCTAAAATCTCTAAACCGTTGTGCAATTTATTGGAGAAAGATGTCACTTTCAAGTTTGATGATGAGTGTCTAGCTGCTTTTGAGAGCTTAAAGAAGAGTTTGATTATGAAACCTGTCATAACTGCACCTGATTGGAATGAGCTTTTTGAATCGATGTGCGATGTAAGTGACTATGCAGTTGGAGCAGTTCTTGGGCAAAGGAAGAATAATATATTTCATGTGGTCTAGTATGCTAGTAAGACCCTCAATGGTGCTCAACTGAACTATACTAGTACTGAGAAGGAACTCTTAGCCATTGTCTACGGTTTTGAGAAGTTTCATTCTTATTTGCTGGGGACGAAAGTGACAGTTTTCATGTTGTTATTCGTTATCTCGTCTCAAAGAAGGACTCGAAGCCTAGATTGATTCGGTGGGTTCTTTTACTTCATGAGTTTGAGTTGGAGATCAAGGATAGAAAAGGTACTGAGAATCAAGTTGCTGATCATCTCTCTCATTTAGAATATCCAAGTGCGACTTCACAGGATAAGACATTGATTAATGAGTCTTTTCCCGATGAGCAGTTGTTTGGGGTGCAAGAGGAAGAACCGTGGTTTGCAGACATTGTGAACTACCTTGTGAGCAACATTATGCCTCCAGACTTGTCTTCTACTCAAAGGAAGAAGTTTCTTCACGAGGTAAAGTGGTACATGTGGGATGAGCCATTTTTGTTTCGGAAAAGAGCTTACCAAATCATCAGGAGATGTATTCCGTACAGCGAGACGGAGGGTATCTTGTGAGACTGTCATTCGATTGTTTATGGAGGCCACTATGGTGGAGAAAAGATAGCAACTCGTATTTTTCAAGCAGGATTCTTCTGGCCTACATTGTTTAAGGATGTGCATCAGTTTGTTTTGAAGTGTGATCGCTGCCAACGTGTTGGTAATATGTCAAAGAGGGAAGATGCCTCTTAATGTGCTACTCGAGTTTGAGGTCTTCGATGTTTGCGGAATTGACTTCATGGGGCCATTTATCTCATCTTGCAATAATCAGTATATCTTGTTGGCGGTTGATTATGTCTCAAAATAGGTGGAAGTTAAAGCTTTGTTAACGAATAATGCGAATGTAGTGCTAAATTTTCTTCATAAGAAGATATTCACAAGATTTGGGACTCCAAGAGTCATAATCAGTGATGAGGGATCGCATTTCTGTAATCACAAGTTCACTGCTATGATGCAAAGATATAATGTGAATCATCACGTTGCTACAGCCTACCATCCTCAGACTAATGATCAAGCTGAGGTGTCTAATAGAGAGATCAAGCATATTCTAGAAAAAAGTTGTATGTCCATCGAGGAAAGATTGGTCTTTGAAGCTGGATGAAGCTATTTGGGCGTATCGGACAGCATACAAGACTCCTCTTGGCATGCCACCATTTCAATTGGTTTATGATAAGGGATATCATTTTCCTGTGGAGCTAGAGCACAAGACATATTGGGCTTTAAAAAAATTGAACCTTGATATGGATGCAGCTGGTAAGAAAAGGATGCTTCAACTGAATGAACTCGATGAGTTTCAACTTCAAGCGTATGAGAACAATAAAATATATAAGGAGAAAGTCAAGAGGTGGCATAATAGGGGTTTAGTGCTCAAATCATTTGTGTCGGGGCAACAAGTTCTTTTGTTCAACTCTCGCCTCCATCTTTTTCCTGGGAAATTGAAGTTGAGGTGGTCAGGGCCGTTTGTTATCAAAATTGTGTTTCCACATAGAGCGGTGGAGATTTTTGAGAATGATTCAGGCCAGTCATTCAAGGTAAATGGACAGCGTCTGAAGCACTACTACGGAAATATGGCAAACAGTAAGGTGGTTAGTGCCGTTTTATTATCCACTTGATCTTGGAATTCTACATTAAGCTGACGTAAACCAAGCGCTTCTTGAGAGGCAACCCAAGCTTGTTGTACATTAGTAGGAAGAAAAAAAGTTAAAAGGAAGAAAAAAGCATAAGAAAACACAAAACACTCTGAAAAGCATAAAAAATAGGGTGTTTTGACAGAATCACGACGCGCCCGCGCTGCCTGGCGGGGAGGCCGCGCTGAAAGTACAAGAGGCACGACGTGCCCGCGCTGGGAAGTGGGGCGGCCGTGCTGGTTTGACAGACATACGGCGCGCCCGCTGCCTGGTGGGGCGGCCGCGCTAAGGCCCTGGAAAAAAAGCAGAAAAATTAAAAATTCAACACAAAAAAAATACATCACACGAATTTCCCTCTTCCCACATCAGTTACAAACACTCATACCCGATTTTTAAGCCTTATTACACCCCATTATTCCCACTAATCCCATATTCATAACCCACTTCTATTCTAATTCATATTCTCAATCCCTATATATACATACACTTATACACAATCATCTCCTCCATACTTTTCAATTCTCAAACCTAAATCTCTCTTAAACACTTCTCTTTTCTCAACTTATTCAAATCCAATGGTACCCAAGAGAGCAAGAACTCAAGTTAGCAGCAGCACCACCGATTCTTCAAGTGTTGGAGGTGTGAGGCCTAGGTTTTCTACTCCGGAGGCTAACGCAGAGTATATGAAGCTGTTATCGAAGCCCATAGCGAAGGAGAAGGGTTTTCTACCATCGGGGAGGGATGGTAAGCTTTGGAGATGATTCTGGAGATGGTTTAGGTATCTTTTTATGAGGTACCTGCTGCTGTGCCCATGAGTGTTGTTCGTGAGTTCTATGCGAACGCGAAGGCGGATAAGAATGGGTACTCGGTGGTTCATGGTTTGACTGTGGACTATACTGTGGAGGCTATTCGTCGGGTGATTAACCAACCCGAGAGACAGCCGGCTCAGGAGGATTGGGTGACGAAGATTGGGGAAGATTTTAACTTGGACCGGATTATTGCGACGTTGTGTGTCCCAAACACTCACTAGAAATTCAAGAGGGGCTTGAACGAGTAAGCCACTTTCCCTGCCTCATTCATGAACGGGTTTGCTTGTGCATGGAATTCTTTTATTTGTGCGAACATCATGCCTTCTTTATATATGCATGATGTTACTGTGATCATGTAAAGTTGTTGTGGGGGATATTGCAGGGCGGTTATGTGGATCTTGGATCCTTTATTTATCAAGGTATTTTAAGGTTTCTGCGTGGGAGCACTACGGGTTCTATTCCCTATACATCGATTGTGACGAAGCTCTGTGTGGTAGTTGGAGTTTATTGGCCCGTACACGAGCAGTTTCAGCTACCTAGTGCCTCTATTGATAGTTCGACGATAGCAGTGATGCATGAGTGGTACGGTGGGAAGGTTGATGAGAAGGGGCTCGGTTACTCCTATGATCACTTTCCGGGTGGCCAGCCATCCGATCAGACATATGCTGGTAATTCTTCTCAGGCCCGCAGAACAGCATGGGGACATCAGATGGGGGAGGCCGGTTCTTCACAGCAGCAGCAGCAGGATGTAGAGGACAGTGCTGGTTTGGGCTCAGCGCAGTATAGGCGCTTAATGAGGCAGATGGATGCGATGCATGACATCCATAATAGGTTTGCACATGACCTTACCCAGGTGTTAAGGACAGCTTTCAGAGCCACATGAGTTGACATTTAGCGACCAGTTTTTGGTGAGGATTCTGTGTACCCGCCTCCTGACACGCCACCCGTAGAGGGTGATGACCATCCAGATTCCGAGTAGGTATGCCTGATTCCTTACTATTACCTTCACTGAGGACAGTGAAAATTTTAAGTTTGGGGGTAGTAGTTAAGGAATATGTTTATGTGTGTCCATTTAGTTGCATATTCATGCTAGTTTAGTTCATATAGTTGCATATTTGTCATGTAGTTTTTATTTATTTTGCATGTTAGTATGTTGCATATAGTTGCATGTGCGTTTTATCATGATCCCTTAAGTTTGCTTTCCGATTAATTTGTGATATTAACGCGAGTGTAGTGATGACGTATAGAGGGATGTTAAGTCTTAATGAATTGATTTGCATGCTAGAAACAATAAAAGATTTTACTAAGTCTTATAGGTTGCTTGCTTGTCGAGGGTTAATCACTTGTTTATGTCTAGAATGTATGATATTCTCTTAATGGTAAAATAACATGGATTTTTAAATTGGAGAAAACATTGGATTTTATTGCTAGTTGTTGTGGCTAGGTGTCAAATGGCTAGTAGCCGGCTCATTTTATATGAGTAGTCTAGGGTTGAGCGAGATGGAGCGAAACGCACTCGTTCAGAAATCATGTGAAAAAAAGAACCAAAAAAGACGAAAAAAAAGGAAGAGAAAAAAATATGTGTTGATGCATAATTGATCACGAGTGGGCTCTTTAATACTCAAGTTATTAAGTTCTTAGGAGACTTTATGCCTAGTGACCTAAGGCTTTTATAGTCTGGGATCCGCTAACCTAACGCTCGTTACATGGGTATTATTACATAAGACTTTTGTGGACTTCACTCATTGCACGATCAAATAAGCATATATGTGTTTGTTATGTTTTATAAATAAAAGCATGAATCCTTGTATAACTCCGATAAAATTGAAGTGTTGTCAGTCATTTTGAGTTTAGGATTTATGTTATTTATAACCTTGTGATTGTCTTGATGAGTAGTGAGTCATGGTTATTGATCTAGTTGCGAGAGTATATCTGTTAAGCAATTGCACATACGCACATTTCTGGCTTGTGAGTTGAATTGTGGGATTTGATTGATCTTTGTGCGAATAATTGCATTTATTGGGAAGTTGCTCATTTGTTGGTTTAGTTAATATGAGGGGATCTTTGCATTCATGTTAGTTACATTCATGCATTTTTATTTCTTGTTCTTTGAGTCTGTTTATGCTTGAGGACAAGCATCGATTCAAGTTTGGGGGTGTGTTAAGTTGTATTTATATCCACTTAGAATGATCAATAAAGGCTCGAATTGTTGTTTTGTACTCAAGTTGTTTGTGTATTTGATGTGTTTTTATAGTATTTTATATTTCAGGGCATAATCAGGAAGAAGGAATCGTTTTGCATCAAGGTTATGCTAGAAGAGTGTCGGGATGAAGCCTTATTTGATTGCACGAAGAAACCAGCAGTTGCAGGCATTTAAAGAAAAAAAAATACAGTTCTGGCAGAAGGTCAGCGCGGCCACGCCCTGCTTCAGGGCGGTCGCGCCAGTTAAGCAGGAGGTCAGGGCGGCCGCACCGCTTCACAGAGCGGCTGCGTCGTATCGGGATTTTCATAATCCTGATTTATTTAGAAGATTATTCTTTGGACTCCTAATCATCTCTTTAAAGATAATAAAAAGACATTTTTCATAACGAAGACTAAAAGAAGACGGCGAGAAGACCTAGGAGCACAAATACAACGAAAGAGAAGAAAATCTTATTTTTACTTGTGATTCTTTGATTGAGTTGTAAGCTTGGATGCTTGTTTTCTTGTTTGTTGAACCTTATACTCTCGTGATCGTACTCTTGGTTATTATTCAGTTTTATAAGATCTAGTTTATTATACCATGCTTTCATCTGTACCCACGGTGATGATGAGTTTGGTTATAAACTAATCGTTATCATGGGGTTCTAGCGGATTTACTTATGGATTTCAATAGTTAATTTGTTTTGATATCTTAGTGTGTGGTGATTGTATGATATCCTAGTATTGGTTGTGCTTATTCGTCTTATGAGTGTCGCGAACTTATAAGATAGCGTGTTAATCTCTATTGAAGTGAAGTGAATATAAGGGTTTAGAACTTGCCATGCTAGCACAGGTTCATGTATTTGTTATGCATGATTCGTAGGTAATTTTAACCATCTTACTTGCTTTATGTAATCACGATAGATAACTTGCACATTAAACCATTATATTGTCAAATTATATAGATATATAGGGTCTCAATATAATTGGTGTCTATTCAAATTCTATCACTTTTGTGGATGTTTGGTAGTAGGGTATTCGTACAATGAAAGTTGGCGTTTACTAGTTTCGTGTTATCTAATTAGTTGTCATCACCATTGCATGCTAAGGTTAAGAACAATGATTTTGAATGAAGTAGTAATGAAGTTAGAATCCCATGTTTGTCTCGTATAACTAATTCGACCCTCTTATTCTCTTAGTTAATATTATTTAGTATAATCTCTTTGTTAATCATAGTTATAAATAATCTCAACTTGTTATCATCTTAGCATTGAAAAATAACCATATCATTGTTGCATAAGTGCATAAATTGAAGTTAACCTAAACTAGTCTCTGTGGGAACGAACTAGAAAGAATTCTATATTACTTGCGAACGCGTATACTTGCGTGTAAATTTAGCGCGTGTTTTCGTCCTAACAAAGCTGCTTTTGTAGACTTTTCAAATCAGTGATTGATTTGTTTGTTGATTTATAATCTTGGATATTTAACTGGTCTATACTTTATACTTTGAGTTTTACCTCGAGATCTCCAGTTTGGTATATAGAGAACTCGACATCTCGATAGGTGTATTGACTTATCGAGATCTCTCATTACTCTATAGTTGTTTTGACTTATCGAAGTCTCTGAGTTCTCGAATGTGAAATTGACTTGTTGAGATCTCTGAGTTCTCGAGTATAATCTTGACTTATTGAGATCTCTGAGTCCTCGAATGAACTTGACTTATCGATATATCCTTTTCTTTGCATGTAGAATTAACTTATCGATATCTCTGAGTTCTCTAGTGATATTTTGACTTGTCGATATCTCAGAGTTCTCTATTAAAGAAATGGCTTGTCGATATCTCCAACCTTCATGTCTTCAATTTGACTTGTCGATATCTCTGAGACTTCTCTATAAGCTTTCCTTGACTTTTCGACAAGTCATTCTGGAGTTCTCGAATGACTTCTCTACAACACTTAATCTCTGTCTTGTAGATTTCTTGACTTATAATATTTTCCCAAAACAGATTTATTCAACTCTAAGCTTCTTCACACTTTCTCTGAGGCATGATCTTCATGATCTTCTTCCAGAGTTTTATTCTTAGGCTTGAGACTGTTTATAGAAAAATACCCCAGTCTAATCTAATTACACTTTTACAGAATTAAGTGTTGCAATATAAAATACAAACTTAGATTATCATTTAACTTACTTAGGGTTGTCAATTTGACTTAGTCTTTCTATAGCACATGCATGTCTTATACAACAATCTCCCCCAATTTGTGAGAAGATTGTTTATCACAAATTCATGCATGTTAACAAGACTAACCCCAAGCTACAATAAAAAACTAGAATATACATACAAGTTGACACAAACATAATTTTTATACATTAGGTGACTTCTTTGAGTTTATCAGATACATATATCAGACAAATGTCTCATCTCCTGTTTCTTCTCTAATAAGGTCCTTTAGGTGTACAAGAATTTCCAGTTCCTCTATGATTGGTATCCCTCTTAAATCTTCCACAAGTTTGAGTTTGTCATGTATTGAATAACTACTCAGTAAATCAATCCTAAATCTTGAAAATGTGCCAGCTTTGACATTCAGAAATTTTCCATCTTTGGTAACTCTACTCATCCCCTTTGCCTTGAGATCTTCAGATTTTTGAATGTATATTTCTATCTCCTCATCATACTTTCTCTTCCTCTCCTCACTTTCAGCCTTGTTCCTTGCTCTTCTTTCTTCCCTTTCTACCAACCATTCAGCCAAAACAGATCTCCATGCCTTAATTGTTGTATCCTTATCCTTCACTAAGCTTATCACTCTCTTGATTTATGTGGGAGAGAAGGTGTCCATTAATTTGCTGCCAAGAAATGTGAAGGACCCATCCTGATAGTAGATTTTTACTTCTCTTAGTGTTATAACCCAAATTCTGACCATTTCTTCAGCTAATTGTTGAAATTAGTCTTCATCTGAGATGCACCAATTTAGAGGTAGAGAAGTACTTTGATTATAGCAATTTCATATGGCCCTCTCAGTAACTTGTATTTTCTTAGGTTTTCTCCCAACAGACTTGTAGTGAATTTTGGTTGATGGCTTAACAGAAGGTAGGTTTGATATTTTATTGAGAAATGTTTGATTTGATGTGATTGTTATTTTCAGAAAGGTGTTAGTAGTTTTTTGTAAAAGTATTTAGGCTTTGAGGTTTGAGGTGGTTTAGTGTTTGAGTTTGTTGGCTTAGAGGATTGAGTTTAGTTAATTTGGATTTTTAGGGTTTGTTGTTGTGGTTATGAGCCATCTTGTCTTTTCTTGCTTCTCCTTTCTTCTCCTATTTTCTTGTCATCACCTTTCTTCTCTTCTTGCTTCTTGTCATTGCTACCAGTTGCCTTTGAAGATTGACTTGGATTTGAGACAGAAGGTTTTTGTTCATCATGCTTCTGCTCATCATCATCTTTGTCATCTTTTGAGTTGTTAAACTTTTAATTTGGCAACATGGTTTCAGGATTTACAAGATATCTTTCAAGAATTCTTATCATCTCAACATCCTCAGCCTTCTTGCTCTTTTTGTGCTTGAGATCATACTGAAGAGTCATGATCAATCTCATATTTGATCTTACACAGTTTCTTGGAACAACGAACTGTTTGCACTCCTTGGTTCTTGAACAGATGTAGGCCACCCCTTTATTTGGATACAGATAGGCTTCAGTAAAAGCTGCTAACTGTGCATTTTTTAGCTCTTTCAGTAGTTGGGTGTCCTCTGGAATAACTGGATTTACTCTCTCAATCATTACATCCAGTTCAGATGCTCTTAAAGTTTTAAGATTTGGAAGAGACACCTGTCAATTCCTCCATCATTGATGTTCACAATAATTCTTTTCTCCAAGTAATTGTCAATCTTCACAACAATTGCCCTCATGAAGTTGATGTTTTTGGCCAATGCTCTTTTGTAGGTAATGTAGTTATTTTGAAGAGACATCCTCAAGACTGTAAGAAGTTCACTGAATTCTTGATCTTGATTTGGTCCTTCTATAGCCTTGGTGAGTCTGTCCTTTACCACATCTTTTGATAACTGAGCTTGTGAAGAACTTTGGCCAATGGATGAGATGGGCTCCTTAGACTTAGAGTTACCAGCATCCTTAGATTGTTGAATCCTAGCTTCAATCTCCCCCTTAGTCTTGGAAACAGGCATGATGAGAGTAGTTGGTATTTATGGCCTCACAGACTCAGGAAGTGCATGCAATGGAAT
The DNA here is from genome assembly GCF_009905375.1 of Apium graveolens. Lineage (NCBI taxonomy): Eukaryota > Viridiplantae > Streptophyta > Magnoliopsida > Apiales > Apiaceae > Apium > Apium graveolens. The sequence continues at coordinate 73,216,514 of NC_133647.1, forward strand.
ATTGAGCTTGCCCATGATGGCTCCCAATGCAACAGAATTATGCATTTGTAAGTGCTTATGAGAGTCCACCAATGTTTGAATGTCTTCATGTTGACTCTGCACTAGTGTAGTGAGAGCATGCACTTGAGCTGTGAGGTTATCATTGGAGGATTGCAGAGTTGAGACTTGATTCTGAAGAGCCTGAATTTGAAGATTTGTAGATGTTGAAGTAGGTGGTTGCGAGCTTGAGGCTACTGAAGATCCAAAAGTTTCTTCCATAGCTTGTTTGATACCCTCCATGAGCAGTACAGAGGGCTCATACCTGCTTCGGTGAAGCTAGTTCAACTTGAGCTTTACGTAATTTGAACTAGTGATTTGTTGTTGAACCACTTCATAGAGAGCAATGAAAGACTGTCTGAGATTTTTGACATCTTTTTTCATAGAAGTCAGATCAATCCTTCCATTTGGTCAGCAAAATGCTTAAAATTTGAGGTGATGTTAGCTTGAGAAGGTATGATCTCATCCATCTTCTCTTTCACCAGCTTCCTTACCATGTCTTCATGACCAGTCAGCTTTAGTTCTAGAGCTTTACCAAATAGATGAAAAGCCTTGAGTTGAGCTTTGTAAACTTCAGTGACTGCATCATAGAAATCTTGTGGAGTCAAGGCCTTGGAATTACTTCCCAGAATGGTGACATATTCATCCCTAAACCTAGCCAAGACCTGATCCATCTCCAAAACAAAATCCTTAGACAGCCATGCATCTACATTTCCATCTTGCTCTGAATCATTTACAATTTTCTCCTTTTGTTTATCAAATTCCTCATTATATGTTAACAGAATGGCTTGATAGTCCCGGTTGCTCATATCTGAAGTAAGTAGATACTGTGAAATGTTGGCTAGTCCAGAAATCTGCTCAACAAGAAGATCATCCACAGTTGTAGGTTGAGAATCAGTTGTCTGTAGCCATTGTGAAATGAGATGTGGTTGTTGAGGTTGAGAGGTTGAAGGTTGATGTGTAGGGTCAGAACCACCTATGACAAAAGCTATAGTTTGACTAAAAGATTTATCTATGTTTATTACAGTGTGTTATCCTCCACTTACAGTGGGAACCTCCAATTGAATTGGAGGGGATTTTACTGGGTTACTGTCATATACTCCAGCCTCAAACCCTTGTGCTTCTTGCAAAGCACTGTCACATGAATGTGATATACTTGCCTCTCCCATAGCAGGGTTATTGGCAATTGTACTCTCAGCTTCAATTGTTAGAGCAATTTTAGCCAGGGTTTTGAGGGGAGTTGTTCATGGAACAGGAACCTCCAATTGAATTGGAGAGGATTTAGATAGCTCCCCCTCAGGAGTACTACCCTCAAACCCAATAGCCTGTGAAGGCTGATTTATACATGAAGGTGCATTTATGATCACCATGGGGTCCTCAGTGTAAACTGATGAATCCCCCATGTTTGTGATGGTGTCATCAAGGTCTACCCCAGCTAGTAGCCTCTCACCATCTAAATTTGGTGTCTGGGTGGTGAGCAAGGTTTCTTGAACCAAGTCACTTAAGTGAGTTTGCACTTGAGGACTGGGTTCAAGTACAGTGTATGAAGAAGAAATTTGAGAGAATAAGAGTTGTTATTCAGTAAAGAGTGTTGGCAGCTCCCCCTGAATAGATGAGGGAGCTTCAATTGATGTGCTCTCATGGTATATGCCATCCTTGTTTCTCCTTTCATATACTTGAACTTTGTCAAGTGCAGGTGCAGATTATGTACAAGGTGCATTTGGGAGAATGCTCTTTTCAATAGAGACACCCTGTTGAGAGGATGGCCCTAGAGTATGTTCAAGTCCCTTATTTACAGATACAACCATTTAAGAGGATGCAGAGGTGCCTTGAGTGGTCAACACAGTTTTCTTTTGCTTCTTTGTTCTTTTGACCAAAGGTGACTCAGGTTGTGTTTGTTCCTCACCACTCTAATTCGATATAGTAAGGGTTACCTCATTTCTCCTTTTTTTACTCACTTCACCCTTTTTAGAGGATGAAGTGGTTAATTTTCTAGCAGCTATTGGTTTTGAAGAAGTAGGCTCAACATGGGAAGGTCCCTGCGGGTGTGCCTGTGTTTGTGCTTCCACGGGCTCAGGAACCATTGTTGCACTAGGTTGAACTTCATTGGTCCTCATGTCAGGCATAGGGTAAAGATAGGTCTTAAATCTTTCAATCATGAAAGGTGTTAACCTAAGACCCACATATACCTTATTCTTTAATAATAAGTGATCCAAATAAGATTTTGGACACTTGTTTATAGTTGCCTATTAATGACCTATCTACACCTTCAAGCATATGTATGTCATTTACTTTATAATTTAAAGTAGACATAATGAATCTAGGAAGGAAAATTTCTTTACCTCTTGAAGTTAATGGCATGATGAGCCCGGTGCTCAATTCCTCCAGAATATAGTGTGCTACATTAATCTATTTGTTGTGAGCCATTGAGTAGACCAGCTTCTGAACAACACTGGAAATTTTGTCAAATCCTAATTTCCTGCATGTGAAAGCCCTCACCACAGAATCAAATAGAAAGGACCACTCCCTCCTTTCAATTTTCATGTTCAAGCTAGCTAAGTTGATCTTCTCAAAGTAGTTGATAAAGTTCAAGAATTCATACAACTCCTCCTGAGTTGGAATCTCTACTAGCTTGTCAGTTGGAATGTTCAAGGCCAGGTTCATATCAGCTTCATTTTTTTCAACCGGTTGTCCTTTGATTTGATAGTTAACCAGTAAAGTTGAAGATTAGTCTTCATGCACAACTGTCCTAGCTATAGTTGTGTTCCAGAAATCCCCTAATATATCCAGATAGAGAACTGGGTTAGCTATAAAACCTCCAACAAATTAAGTTTCAGATAAGAACTTGACAAAGCTTTTGAAAGCTTCAGGAGCTTGATTGGCATCTAAGAATGCAAGAAAGTTGGTCTCCTTTAGGATGAAGGGTACAATAGTGTTTGATGCCATTGTTGTGTATGTGAAGATTAATGGGTAAAAGAATTAGAGAGAAATGATTTGAAACGAGAGAGAAATCATCTTAGAATTGAAAAATTAGGTCACTTAGAGTTCTCAAAGGCGTAAGTATGTGTATGTCGAGATGTATGAGTATTTATAGTAAAAGCAAATGACTTATTGAGAAGTCATTTTGAAAAGAAAATTACATATCGAGAAGTCATTTTAATTTACTCTTATAGAGAACTAAAACTGACTTGTCGAGATGTCAAATAAATACTCAATTTGTCCAAAATGGACTGAGTTGATTCTAATTTTTTATTTGAATTAATCCACATAAAATCAGAATATTTTTGCCAAAAGTATTTTACTAAAATAATTTATTGAGTTAAATGATTCTAGTTCTGAGTTATCTGTAAGTCTAAAATTATACTTGTAGAGAACTCTGTGAGTTAACACTTATAGAGAACTTTACAATGACTTATCGATAAGTCATAATAAAGCTTATTGAGAAGTCACTCGAGAAGTCAGGAGATTGACTTATCGAGAACTCACTCAAAAAGTCGTAAAATGACTTATCGATAAGTCAATTAGACTTATCGAGAATTCAGTTCTCTGAATACTTTTGATCACTTTAATTCCGCCTTGTGCCAATGTTACATATTAAAAATACAAATCAGCATTTAGACAGTTTTCTTAGAATTAAAAAATTCCAAGCTAAATTTTGAATTTTGAAAAATAAATATGCAGAGATTTCTAAAATATTTATAATTCATATTTCGGTTAATTTCCAATTAATCAAATGAATTTTGATTTATTAGAAATTAATCTGCTGCAAAACATTAGCTGAGTTCTTGCCTCAGGATGAAGAATTAAGCATTCTAATTTCACCTACAAGTCTGGTGAAAGTTGCTTCATCCAAAGTTTTAGTAAAAATATCAGCTAATTGTTTTTCTGTTAGAACAAAAATAAGCTTAATGGTACCATTTGCAGCATGTTCTCTAATAAAATGGTATCTTGCATCAATGTGTTTTGTTCTAGAATGATTAACTGGATTAGCCACAATAGATATAGCATTAGTATCGTCACACATAATTTGAATTTTGTGCAACACTAAACCATAATCCATTAGCTGATTTCTAATCCAAAGCACTTGAGCACAGCAACTTCCAGCAGTTATGTATTCAGTCTCAGCTGTGAAAGTTGATACAAATTGTTGTTTCTTTCTATACCAGGATACAAGTCGTTATCCAAGAAACTAAACAGCTTCCACTAGTGCTCTTTCTGTCAACCCTGCATCCAGCAAAATCTCTATATGTGTATCCAACAGCTTCAAAACCAGTTCGCTTAGGATACTATAATCCCAAGTTTCGAGTCCCCTTCAAGTATCTGAAAATTCTTTTCACATCCATCAAATGAGATTCTTTTGGGTTGGTTTGAAATCTTGCACATAGACATGTTGCAAACATGATGTCTGGTCTACTTGTAGTTAAGTAAAGCAATGATCCAATCTTTCCTCTATAGCTTGAAATGTCTACACTCTTGCCCTTTTTATCTTCATCTAACTTTGTAGCTGTAGACATACATGTAGATGCAAGTGAACAATCAACCATACCAAACTTTTTCAAACAATCTTTGACATACTTAGTTTGGCTGATAAAGATTCCATCACTTCTTTGGCTGACTTGAAGTCCAATAAAGTAACTTAATTCCCCCAGCATACTCATTTCATATTCATTCTGCATAAGCTTAAAGAACCTTTGATAAAGCTTTTCATTAGTAGAACCAAAGATAATATTATCCATATAGATCTGAACTAGGATCATATCATTACCATATTTCTTGTAGAAGAGAGTTTTATCAATAGTACCTCTAGTGAATCCATGTTTCATCAAAAATTCTGACAGTGTGTTATACCAAGCTCTAGGTGCTTGTTTAAGTTCATAGAGAGCCTTGAGTAACTTGTATACAAAATTTGGAAATTCCTGATCTCCAAAGCCAGGTGGCTGTTGCACATAAACCTCTTCTTCCAACTCACCATTAAGGTATGCACTCTTCACATCCATTTGATATACCTTGAAATTTGAATGTGAAGCAAATGCAAGAAAAATCCTTATTGCTTCAAGTCTTGCAACTGGAGCAAAAATTTCATCATAATCAATTCCTTCCTCCTGTGAGTAGCCTTTTGCACCCAACCTTATTTTGTTTCTGGTGACAATTCCATTTTCATCCATCTTGTTCCTGAACACCCACTTTGTTCCAATAATACTTATGTTCTTTGGTGCAGGAACTAATTTCCATATTTTGTTTCTCTCAAACTGATTTAGCTCTTCTTGCATAGCAGATATCCAATCAGGATCAAGAAGGGCTTCCTCAATTTTCTTTGGCTCAACTTGTGATAGAAAACATGTTTGAAGACATTCATTGGAAGTTGCACTCCTAGTCCTTACTCTAGCATTGGGATCACCAATAATTGCATCTGCATTGTGACTCCTATCCCATTTCCTTGTGTGAGTTTGTTGACTGGTATTTTATAATTCTTCTTCTTCATCATTGGCATAACTTCAAGAATTTTCTCCTCATTCTCCCCCTCAGTTTGTTCTATCAAATTCAGGTGTTTGAGATGAGCTTCCATTCTCATGATTCACGTGTTTAATAGACTCTTCATCAACTCTGTGATTTGTGTTGACTTCGGCTTCATCATCAGAATCACCGTCAATGTTAATATTTTTATACTTGAGGACTTCAACTTTATTTTCAACAAGGCATTCCAAGCCTGGACATTTGTCATCATCAAAAGTAAAATCTGTGTTTTCCATGATCTTCTTTTTCTCAATCACATAGACTTTGTATGCAATTCTTTCCAATGAATATCCCAGAAATATTGCCTAAAAAACTATAGAGTCAAATTTTCCCACATATTCAGAGTTGTCCTTCAAAATATAGCACTTGCTTCCAAACACATGAAGATGCTTTACAGTAGGCTTTCTTATAGATAAGATTGAGTAGGGTGATTTGTCAAGATTCTTGTTAATGAGATACTTGTTTTGAGTATAGCATACAGTGTTCACAATCACATTTTTGACATTATTTCATTGGAGCATCTACAACATAAGCAAAGTTGTTGCTCTTGTTTATCCCAATATTTCCATTTTTATTATTCTTTTTCTTTCTTGCATCTTTAGTTTTCATTTTCTTGATATGTGTCTTGGAATCTTGGTTGGCCATGGGCTTCTTTTCAGTTTTGAAAGATGGAGTTGTTTCTATATTTTTCTTCTTATTATCTTCATCAGCAATTTTTTGCTTTATGATCAACTCTTATTCACTGAAATCTACTTCATATGCTTTGAACATAGGTGAACCAAAATTTTTCAGCATAGCTGGAATATCTTTATTTTTTTTTTGTTTTTTCTTTGCCACCTATATCTTTCTTCTTGTTGTTCAAAGCATCATAATCAAGACCAATGGCTATATTAGCACATGGCTTGTTCTTCTCATGGTACTGTACAACCAACTCAGATGCATTCCTGAAAGATTTCAACTTAACTTCATTCTTTTCAATCTTCTCTCTTAACACAGCTTCAATCTCATTGGCACTTCAACTTATTTTTCAAGTATTCATTTTCTTGCTTGACTGACTCAAGCTGCACAAGCAGTAGATCCAACTTTTGCTTCTCACTCTCAAGCATCTCATTAGCTTTTGTTAGCCTACTAACTTCCTCAGTAGCTTCCATTAAGCTAATGTGTATATGTTATGGATCAAAAACTAACGTATATTAATTGTTGTATCTATTACTAGGGAGTGTGAGCTTCGAGGCTCGATTTGACTGCGCTTGTGTTTTGTGACTCAATCTGCCTTAACAAGATGCCTACGTACCTTGTTGATTGCCAAGAATCAAGTCAAAAAACATAGTTCTGACTTGTGGGGTGAGGCCCCTTATATAGATGTTGGGAGTCCTTGAATTGGACTTGGGTTAAGAGACTTGGTGGGCAAGTCTCAGAATTAGAATAGACTTTTGAGTCTTAAGAAGTAGGAAGCTTATTCCTTATCCCACCAAGTTCCTTGAAGGCCAATCTACAAGGATTTATTTCTCCACTAGGACTCACCTTATCAGCTGACATATCCCTTATTAATTAATTATGAAATTAACTAATATTCAGAGTTTTTAGGCCTTCTTTGTTCCATCAGGCCTGATCTGGTCCATCAGGCATGATCAACGTGTTAACCTTTTTGGTCTGAATGTCATACATCTTCTTATTGGGCATTGTAGCCCAAATCATGTGTAATTAATGCAATATTAATACGTAATTAGGATTTATTTATTCCCTATCATTTGCCCCCCAACTTTTGGGAAACAGTGGCTAGGTTTCGCAGAAGTTAAGTTCATTCGTTCCCTAACAAGGTACCGTTTTGCGTAAAGTGTGAAACGACCTACACATTTACAACGATTTGATTTAATCCCTATTATTTAGGAATTATCTTAATTTCCAGGAATTTTCCCTGAATTCTGGGATTTTTTCTTGATTTTTTGGATTTTTCCCTTAATTCTGGGATTTTTCCTGAATTTTCTGGATTTTTCCCTTAATTCTGGGATTTTTCCTTAAAATTTCTGGATTTTCCCCTTAATTATGAGATTTTTCCTTGAAATTTCTGGATTTTTCCCTTAATTCTGGGATTTCTCCTTAATTTTCTGGATTTATTCCTCAGTTTCTGAAAATATTTGTACTTCCCAGAAAATATTTTAAGGAATTTTCTTTAATTTCTGGATTTATTCCTTATTTTCTAAAAATACTCGTATTTTCCAGAAAATATTTTAAGGAATTTTCTTTAATTTATGGATTTATTCCTTATTTTCTGAAAATATTCGTATTTTCCAGAAAATCTTTTAAGGAATTTCCTTTAATTTATTTTTTCAGGATTTTTCTTCACTCATTTTTTCTTCTTTTCTCTTTTTCTTTTTCTCTCTTTTTTTATACCTGGTTCGACCAGGATCCTGGTCGAATTAGCCATTTGTTTCCTATGGTCGACGGGGTTTCGAGCAAGAAGCTTTCGAGCAGGAATCCTGGTCGAATTTCGGCCAGGATTTCCACATATATTTTTTTTGTCGATCAGGATTCTGCCTTTTTTCGGGCAAGATGCCTATTTTCTGACCGAATTAGCCCTATTTTAAGCCCAGGTCGAAAACAATTTCGAAGAGAAGTGTTTGACCTCAATTCCTGGTCGATTTTTTGATCAGGATTTTTTTTTTCTTGAGCAGGAATTTTTGGTTAGAATTTTTGTTTTGGCCGAATTATACTCCCTTTCTAGCCCTGGTCGAAGGTAATTTCGACCTAGACCATTCGACCAAAAACATAGTGTTAATCCTGGTCGAATTAGGTCAGAAAACAATAATTTTTTGTCCCTATTTTCCTGGGCCTCTTTTTTTTGGGCCAACCCTTTACTGGCCTTATTTTAATGGGCCTCTCTCTTTGGGCCTATTTTCTACATGCCTTTTTCCTGGGCTTTGTCTCTTTGGGCCTTTAATTTCAATTTCCTGGGCCCTTTTTCTGGGCTTCGTTTATTTCCAAGCCCAACAAGATTTAATTTCATTATTTTTCTTGAACTGGGCTTTTACGCTGGGCTTTTACTCTGGGCTTTTATTACCCCTAGGCCCAATAAAGTTTGGGTTGGGCCTTCTTTTTAAGCCCAAACTCCATATTTTCCTAGAATCTTCTATTTATTTCTAGGATTTACTTGGATTTTTCCAAAATCTACTAGATCTTTCCAGAGTATCCTTTTATTGGGCCCAAATGGGCTTTTTCAGGCCCAATTAGCCTTCTTTGTGCCTATATAAGAGTGGGATGGTAGAGTGATTTCCTCACACTTCTCATTTCACTCATTTCTCAAACTCATTCCTCTTCTCTCAACACTCTTCCTTCTCTAAGAGTTTCCTGCCATCCCCAAGCCTTTTTCGGCCTCCTTCCTTCCAAGGTTTCAAGGTTTCCTTCAACCTCCATCAATGGCCGATAAGAATTCCGAGAGAGCGGCCAAGATAGCCTCGGCTTCAAAAAGAGGTAATGATTTTGAAATCCGCTCTTCTTACATGTCTTTGATAGATATGATTAATACTAGGGGGACGAATATCCTTCCACTGCACATCTCGACTCTTTTAATCATTGCAACACATGGCACAATATAGATTACGATAAGTTAAATGCACGTTATAATGTTCGTCCTCCCCTTAGGCTAGTTCCAGTTTCTGGTGGCGACCGTACTTGCCACTGGAAACCCGATACTCTTTTCGTTTACACAGATGCCCTTGATGCTGGGCTTAGGTTTCCTTTTCATCCCTTCATTCCTCACCTCCTAGCTGATTTGCAAATTAACCCATGTCAGCTTCCTCCAAACGCCTGGAGGAACATTTTATGTTTCATGGTTTGTTGTCTTAGGGGAGGTTTTCCCTTATCTGTAGCTGTTTTTAGGAAGGTTTTTCAATGTTACAACAGTTCTTCGGGTAATTATGGTTGGGTCTACCTTAAACAAAGGCCCAAGTGTAAGCATATTTTTAACAGCGCCTCCATTCCCGACAATAACTAAAATTGGAGGAATAGTTTTGTCGGTTTAAGGTGGGAGAATGGTGACTGGGGCACCCTCTTCAGATCTTCTTTCGGGAAGGTTAGTGATGGTAGCCTCAAATTCATTCACCTAACCCCCGAGAAAACTATCATTTATGATGAGCTTACTCGGGATGATGGTGCCACTATCAGCTGGACTCTTTTAGAGGAGTTCTCCCTCATCCACGTGGGGCTATCCTCTGTTTCTCAGCAGGGTATTTTTCTTCCCTTCTCATTTTTACTTTTTTCATGCATTATTGACACCACTTATTTTTTTTCTCTTGTTTTGCAGCTGCTAAGGAAATCAACGAGGATAATGTGCCTCTCGTTGAGGAGACTGCCAGGATGAAGAAGGTTCGCCTTGCGGGCCTGGATACTAAAGGAAAGGCTATGGAGCCTATCTTCCTAAGGAAGCACAAGGAGCCCATGGTGGAGGTTCCAGCTGAGGGAGCTGAGGGCCACAGTGCCCCTATCACTGTTGCTGCTCCTGTCTCTGCTGCTACGGGCGCCTTTCAGCCTCTTTAGGGATTCCGCCGAGGGGATACCGTGGTTAGATCCACGAAGCACGCCTGGGATTGGTCTTACCACGGCTTAACTCCCAAGGACTTCACTGATGTGGTGGCTACTCCTGACTTGGAGAGGATAAAGCTCATGGGAGCTCAGTCCTTAGCCTCGGTATGACTATTTCTTACGTTTGTACTCTTTTTTACTTGTAGCATTCACTTGCCTTACATTTTGTTTATTATTTCATTTCAGTCTAACGCCTACTGCCAAGGCGCTGTGAGGCAAGCTGATTCCTGGAAGAGGGCTTCGGATAAAGCGGATAATGCCCTCAGAAAGCAGTAGAAGAAGTACGGCGCTTTGGAGCGGAAGCTGAAGCGTAAGGAGGAGGAGCTCAGAGACTCCAACGCTGAGCTGGTGGTGCTAAGGGTGGAGAAAGACAGAGTGATTGATGACTACTTAGACTCGGAGGAGTTTACTCAGTCCATGAGGGTGAGGGATGACTCGGTGTTCCCTAGGTTCTTCAGGACTGGCTGGGATACGGCCCTTGGGACCGTAAATGAGGCATGTCCTGATATTGACCTAGCGGACTATGTCTGCCCTGATGACGAGGCTTTACTGCAGAGGTTTCGTACCCGAGTGGTTGTCTCGGATCGTATCCCTCAGGACCCACTTCTTTCTCCTCCCGAGTTATCTTCCAGGCCCGTTGCGGATGATAGCTCTTCCTCCTCCGAGACGACAGAGACTTCCAGGGAGAGCGGAGGAGATGATGATATGGATGCCAAGGGAACCTCTGCTCCTTAGAGCTTTTCCAGCCCTTCGTGGCTTATCTATCTTATCTTTGAGACTTTGTTTATCAGACTTTGTATTATTTATTCAAACCAGTTTTATTTATCGAACTTTATGCTTTCATCTTATGCACTTAGCTTACTTGTCTTGCCACTGGAATTCAAACATATTTTGAAAACTTTCTGAATTTCACAAACTGTTGGGATTCATCCCTTACACAGGTCTTAATAAACCTTAAAATAAAACTAAAACATGTAAATCCTAAGCAAGCAAAGCTTCAAGGTGCTTTTCAACCTACTTGTCATCTTGACAAGTGAGAATCGTGCTCAACCGCTTTACACATAGTAAATCTTAAAGTTTTGTGCATGCCAAGTTCTCGGGACTTCAAAACCATCCATAGTCTCAAGCTTGTAAGTTCCTCTACCCTGAACACTTTTGACCTTGTATGGCCCTTCCCAATTTGGGGCAAGCTTCCCCTTCTGCCCTACACCAGAAGCTTCCACCTTCCTCAAGACTAAGTCACCCTATTTGAAGAACCTTTCTTTAACCCTTAGGTTGTAGTAGAATGAAGCATTTTTCTGATATTCCACTATCTTCGCATGTGCCTCATCTCGCACTTCATCAATTAGATCCAGGGCTAACCTTCGCCCTTCCTCATTTTCCTCCGTATTAAAAGCTTGTATCCTGGGGGAGGAATGATATCTCTACAGGAACAACTGCTTCTTCCCCATATGCTAACATGAAGGGAGTTGCTCCAGTCGTGACTCTACAGGTAGTCCTATAGGCCCATAGTATTGGGAGTATTTCATCCACCCAATTATTCCTCGACTTCTCGATCCTCTTCTTTAGTCCATCCAGGATTATTCGATTCGCCACTTCCGCTTGCCCATTGGCTTGCGGGTGAGCCACAGAGGTGAATCGTAACTCAATTTCATTCTCCTCACAATACTTCTTGAATTCCTCATTGTTGAACTGTGTTCCATTGTCAGTAACTAGGATGCGGGGAATTCCATACAGGCACATGATATTTTCCCACAAGAATTGTGCAACTTGCTTAGTTGTGATCTTGGCCAAAGGCTTGACTTCAATCCACTTAGTAAAATAATCAATGACTACAATCGGGAATTTCCTTTGTGTTGTGGCCATGGAGAAAGGCCCAAGTATATCCATTCCCCACATAGCAAAGGGGATGGGTGAGTTGATGGAGGTCAGCATCTCGGGGGGTTGTCTAACGACAGGTACATGCTTCTGACAGCGGTCACACTTCTTCACATACTCTTTGGCATCAGCCATCATTTCTGGCCAATAGAAGCCTAAACGGGTTATCTTATGAGCTAGTGCTCTGCCCCCCAAGTGTTGCCCACAGATACCTTCATGCACTTCTTCAAGAGCCAAGCGTGCCTTATCGGGCCTGAGATATCTTAGGTAAGGAACTACATAAGATCTTTTATACAAAATCCCATCTATCAAGGAGTATCTTAATGCTCGAATAGCCAATTTACGTGCTTCAGTAGCATCATTTGGCAACCAACCGGTTTGAATATGAGTCTTAATGGGATCTATCCATGACGTCCCCAGACCTATAGGAGCTACAAGCTTAACATCAATGCTTTGTGTCTTAAGAATGCGGAAGTATACACTTCCTGAACTTTCCTCTATCTCAGATGAAGCAAACTTTGATAAGGCATCTGCCTTAGCGTTTTCTTCCCTTGGAATGTTCTCAACTTGGCATTCATCGAATTGGGTCATCACAGCCCTTACTAGGTGGACATACTTAGTCATCGTGTCATCCCTTTCCTCAAACTCTCCCTTCACTTGGGATATGACCAACTTCGAGTCTTCACAGACCTTCAAGTTCTTGACTCTCAGTGTCCCTGCTAGGCCGAGGCCAGCTATCAGAGCTTCATATTCTGCCTCATTGTTTGTGGTCGGGAAGTCTAACTTCATGGCATACTCAATCAAGAACTCATCAAGGCTTTGTAAAACTAAACCTGCTCCACTTGAATTTATTTTTGATGCTCCATCAAAATAGAGAACCCAATATTCTTTCTCCTTATCATCATGTTCTTTGTCCCCCTTATCAACTTCCTTGTGTTGAGGTATGGAATCCTCCTGCCCTCCGACTTCTAGGTTGGATATGGTACATTCCACCACGAAGTCAACCAATGTTTGGGCTTTTATTGCCATTCATGGCTTATACTTGATATCAAATTCTCCCAACTCTATTGCCTATTTGATCAGTCTCCCACTAGCCTTGGGACTATGAATTATATTTCTCAAGGGTTGATTTGTTAGAACCTCAATTTGATGAGCCTGAAAGTAAGGACGTAACTTTCTTGAAGCCATCACCAAGGCTAAAGCAAACTTCTCAATAGTTGAATAATTTAACTTAGCTCCATGCAGAATTTTGCTGACATAGTATACGGGTTTCTGGATTTTCAGCTCCTCCTTAACCAATACAGCGCTCAAGGCACTCTCTGAAACGGCCAAGTACAGGTATAAAACTTTATTCAAAGATAGCTTGGCCAACAACGGGGCCTGAGCCATATATTTCTTTAATTCCTCGAATGTCTTCTGGCTTTCCTCACTCCATACAAAATCCTTAACCTTCTTTAAGGACTTGAAGAATGACAAGCACTTGTCCCCAGATTTGGAGATGAATCGTCCCAACGCAGCAACCCTTCCAGTGAGCTTTGGAACATCTTTGATAGTTTTTGGTGGCTCCTTGTCTAGGATTGCCTTTATTTTGTCGGGATTGGCCTCGATTCCTCTCTTGGAGACCATCAATCCCAAAAACTTTCCAGACCCTACTCCGAAAGCACACTTTGTAGGATTTAACATCATCTTGTGGTACCTCAGGACCTCGAAAGCTTCCCTCAAATGGATTATATGATTAGTCTTCACTAGACTCTTGACTAACATGTCATCAACATAAACTTCCATGGTCTTGCCGATAAGATCCTTAAAAATTTTATTTACCAACCTTTGATAGGTGGCTCCTGCATTCTTGAGACCAAATTCCATAACAAGATAACAATAAACACCAAAGTCGATGATGAATGATACCTTTGGCATGTCATCCTTGTGCATCTTGATTTGATTGTATCCACTAAATACATCCATGAAGCTCAGCATCTCATGTCCATCAGTGGCATCTATTAAGGTATCTATCATTGGCAACGGGAAACAGTCATTAGGGCGTGCGTTATTCAGATCAGTGAAGTCCACACACATCCTCCATTTTCCATTGGCCTTCTTCACCATTACAGGGTTTGCTAATCATTCTGGAAATTGTATCTCCTCGATGAAACCAGCCTCTAAGAGCTTCTCTATTTCCTGTTTTATAGCTTCTTGCCTCTCTGAGGCAAAACTTCTTTTCTTTTGCTTCACCGTCTTCCGACTTGGATCCACATTCAGCTTGTGAGTGATCAGTTCCGGGTTTATACCTGGAATATCAGCTGCAGACCATGCAAACACATCACTATTTTCTTGCAAAAACTTCACCAACTTCCTTCTAAGGATCTCCTCTAGTGTGGCTCCAACGAAAGTCACCTTCTCAGGATCCTCGGGAGCTAAAGGAATCGAAACCAAGTCTTCTACCGGCTTCCCTCTTTTCTCATCATTCTCTCGAATATCCAGATCTTTAATAGGTAGAACCTGCCCCCCCCCCCCCCCAACTTCATCTGCCCTTAGTGAGGCCACATAACATCTTCTAGCCATTTTTTGATCTCCCCTCTCTTCCCCAATCCCATTCCGGGTGAGAAACTTCATACCTGAATGGTAGGAAGAAAGGGACTGCCTTGAAGGCGTGTATTCCCGTTCTTCCTATGATAGCGTTGTAAGTTGAACTAGCCTTCACCACCACAAATTCCAAAATCTGTGTTGCTCACCTTGGTTCCTGACCAGTGGTTATTGGCAACTTGATTATTCCTTCCACGGGGCACTCTACTCCCGTAAATCTATATATTGGCATGTCGGTTGGGGTCAATTGGGAGTCATTATAACCCATCCTTAAATAGGTATCATGGAGCAAGATATCCACCGAAGCACCATTATCCACGAGGACTCTCTTGACCGGGCTATTTCCTATTATCGGTGTTATGACCAGCGGGTCGTCATGAGGAAATTTGACACCCTCTAGGTCAGAATTATCGAAAGTCATTGTTACTCCTGTCCTGGCCCTCTTTGGGGGTTCTCCAAAAATATGCATAACCTCTCTAGTATAAGCTTTCCTGGAGTTCCTGGATAATCCAGCAGCAGTTGGTCCTCCAAAAATTGTGTTTATCACAGGCCCTCGGGGTCGCGGTCCTCCAAAGATTGTATTTATAACTGGTCCCCTAGGCTGGGGATTCCGCCCCTGATCGTCTTGGTCCCTCCTACG
Source organism: Apium graveolens (assembly GCF_009905375.1). Taxonomy (NCBI): domain Eukaryota; kingdom Viridiplantae; phylum Streptophyta; class Magnoliopsida; order Apiales; family Apiaceae; genus Apium; species Apium graveolens. The sequence goes on from NC_133647.1 coordinate 73,231,746, forward strand.
ATCTTCAAAGTTCTTTCTCCCATTGTTATTCCTATATCTTCCTTCCCCAGTGTACTTGTTCAATCTTCCTTTCCGAATGAGGAATTCTATTTCATCTTTCAGTTATCTACACTCATCGATGTCATGACCAACATTCTTGTGAAATCTACAATATTTGCTCTTGCCTAGCTTGGCAGGATCTGCCTTCAAGGGTTTAGGCCAATGAATATCTTGGTCTTTCTTGATTTCCATCAAGATCTAGCTTCTAGGAGCATTCAGCTTAGCATATTCAGTGAACTTTTGCCCAGGCCCTCCCTTCTTAGGGGTTGAATCAGGGTTTTGCTCAGTTCTAGGATACTTGTCCTTAGCGATATAATCCAGATCAGTTCTTGCCTCCAGCGGGCTTGTTGCTCACTACGGTCTTTATCATGCTCTCTTCCACCTTGATGTACTTCCCAGCCCTATCTTGGAGCTGCAACATGCTTTCAGGGGGGCGCTTGGCCCAGGACATCTTGAAAAACTCATCCCTAGTTCCCTGTTACAATGCTATCATGGCTACCTTGTCATCAAGGTCTGGGACTTTCAAAGCTTCCTTCGTGAAACGATTCAGGTAGTCTCTCAAGGATTCCTTCGCTCCCTGCACAATGCTCATGAGGGATGCTGAAATTTTCTCATGCACTCTCCCGCTGATGAACTGCTTAATAAAAGCCTGACTTAATTCTCTGAAGGACCCAATAGAGTTTGGGGGCAAACGACTATACCACCTTTGAGTCATACCCGACAGGGTTTGAGGAAAGGCCCGACACTTAATAGCGTCATTCACGGGTTGCAACAACAGTGCATTGGAGAATGTCTTGACATGATTAGCGGTAGGCATGAGCATGGTGCGGTTTGGTGCGGTTTGAGCCCCAAACCGCACTGTAACCACTTGTGTGCGATTTTAAAAAATAGAAACCAAAACTAAACCAAAATTAATCGGTTCGGTTCGGTTTTAAAAAGTGTGGTTCGGTTTTTAAATGGTTCAGTTTCGGTTTTAAAACCATTATTATTTTATTATACTCGTCGTCTTACATAAATTGAAATTTGAATAAATTTATCATCAAATTCAATCGTAGATTCATAAAACAAGGAACTAAAAATAAATTAGTGGTCACTAAAATTGCTCACATGTTTTATTATAGTTGCAAGTACACATGATTATATGTGACTCGTGAGTATGTAAAAAGAACAAGAAAATGAAAAGAAAGTACATTCAATTTATTCACTTTATCACAAAAACAAAACATATAATCGATTAGTATTTAGTACTAATACGATTCAATTATGTTTGTCTATTATGTATTGATGTACTATAATATTATATATTTAGTATTTACATTGTATAATTAGTTAAAAATATTTAAATTCAATTACAAATATATTATATTATTATATATATAATAATATGTATTATAGATATTAGTGCAGTTCGGTTCGGTTTCTATTCGGTTCGTAAAAAATTTACAACTGAACCGCAACCAAAATATCAGTGCGGTTTCTATTCGGTTCGGTTTTTAATCGGTTTCATTTTTTTCGGTTCGGTTTTGTGCGGTTTTATGCGGCTTTCGGTTTGGTTTCGATTTTCGGTTCGGTTTTGCTCATCCCTAATTAGCGGGATCTCCCGTGCCATCATAAGTTTTGATAGTGGGCATCTTGAACTTCCTTAAGATGTGGGCATTCATTATCTCTTCAGTGAATGGTGGAGTAGGATCATCAGGATCCCCAAGGGGAAGAAGATTGCTTGGATCAGCTCTTAGGACTACAACCCTTCTTTGTGACGGACCATCCAGGTCTATGATTGGAGGAGAATTCCTCCCCCTAGGTGGTAATGGGGGCATGGGAACCTGGTGCGCCTCCAAGTCACGCTTCAGCCTTTGAATCTCAGCCTCATGGGTCTTGATTCTCTCCTACACTTCTTGGGGATTCACCCCTCGGGTGCTCCTAGGATGTTGGTTACCATCATCCATCGGCTCTTTGCCAGCACGTCTCCTTTTTGGGGCCACTTCATCATCCGAAGATTCAGAGTCTCTCTCAGTATAAGGACCAGAAAATTCCTGATCCTCCGGGATAGGAGCCAAACCTTGTATGTAGGGGGTGTTTTCCCCCGTGCTTCACTCCATCCAGCATGTCCACTTTCTCCAACCTCGGGGTAAAGGGGCATCCCATAAGGGGGGTTAGTGGTCACAACAGTTGAATACTCATACCCAATGGGTCGAGAATTCACAGGTGTATGTAGTTGTTGAAGTTGGGGATTCGTACCTTGAGGAGCCGGGGGAACCGTCCCTTGAGGTTGAGGTTCAGTTGCCCCTAACTGGGCTCCTTCTTGGGTGACGACATAGGTTCAATGCGGAGGAACCTCCACAGTTGACGAAATCATTTGGGTTGTCCCCACGGGTGTTCCTCCTTCAAGAACGCTGCGTGTTCTCCGTGTTCTCGCCATGGTTGTTGTTGTGCCTTCCCACAGACGGCGCCAAATGTTATGGATAAAAAACTAAGGTATATTAATTGTTGTATCTATTACTAAGGAACGTGAGCTTCGAGGCTCGATTTGACTGCGCTTGTATTTTGTGACTCAATCTGTCTTAACAAGATGCCTACGTACCTTGCTGATTGCCAAGAATCAAGTCAAAAAATATAGTTCTGATTTGTGGGGTGAGGCCCCTTATATAGATGTTGGGAGTCCTTGAATTGGACTTGGGTTAGGAGACTTGGTGGGCAAGTCTCAGAATTAGAATAGACTTTTGAGTCCTAAGAAGTAGGAAGCTTATTCCTTATCCCACCAGGTTCCTTGAAGGCCAATCTACAAGGATTTATTTCTCCACTAGGACTCACCTTATCAGCTGACTTATCCCTTATTAATTAATTACGAAATTAACTAATATTCAGGGTTTTTGGGCCTTCTTTGTTCCATCAGGCTTGATCTGGTCCATCAGGCCTGATCAACGTGTTAACCTTTTTGGTCTGAATGTCAAACATCTTCTTATTGGACCTTATAGCCCAAATCATGTGTAATTAATGCAATATTAATACGTAATCAGGATTTATTTATTCCCTATTAGTATATAAAACATCTCCACACTCATCTTTTCCACAGTTTCCTTATATTGACTAGCATTTAAATCAATGGTGGTTAAAGTTGGTACCTTTGATTTTGAAGTAGATGCTTCTCCTTGCTCAAAAGCTATGAGTGCATAGTTTCCAACCTCTTCATCCTCATCATCAACATCAGTGGCATCCCAACTCTTTCCTTCTATAATATAAGCTTTTCCAGACTGCTTCTTCAAGAGAGCTTCATACTTTACTTCTAGTTCAAGATAGGCCTTGTCTTTATTTACCTTTTTAGGCTATCTGCATTCAGTAGCAAAGTGACCCAACTCATCACAGTTGAAGCACCTTATCTTTGATTTGTCCATGGATCATATTTTGTAGCCACCTTTACAAATTGAATTGTACTAAGTTTTTGGTTTCCAATTATTGTTGTTGGAAGATTGTCTCTTGCCTTTGAAAAAACTTGGCTTCTTGACTCTTATGTTGGAGAAATTCCTAGCCAAGTAAGTCATGGATTGGTCCATTTCATCTAGCTCATCCAATGTATAATATTCATCTTCCTCCAGTTCCAACACAACTTGCTTCTGAGGTCCTTTGTTCTTTTGTTCTATAGCTTGAACAACTGAAATTTGATCATCTTACTCATCTTCACTTCCTACTCTGTCATTCACAATTAAAGCACTTGAACCATCAACAACATGACCATGGTGTGCTTTCAATGACTTTCTTTACATCATTTCAAGTTTATAAGTTTTCAAGATTCCGTATAGAACTTCCAAAGTTATTATGCTCAAATCTCTTCCTTCTCTAATAGATGATATTTTCTGTTCAAGATGGTTAGGAAGAGCTAGCAGAAACTTTAGGTTAACCTCCTCAGCCTCATAATATTTATCATGAACCTGCAAGTCATTTATCAATTTATTGAACCTTTCAAAAACTTCAGTGATTCCTTATTTTGGTTTAACCATAAACCCCTCATACTGAGAAACAAGAATCCTCCTTTGGTTTGACCTAACCTCCTATGTTCCTTCACACTAGATCTCTATGTCCCCATCTGTAGATTCCTCAAGTTTTACCATGGGAGTGAAAGGCCCATTCTTGAGGATCTGAATGTATAATGGATTGGTCATCCTAATGAACAACAACATTTTCTTTTCCCATAGTGTATAGTTAGATCTGTCAAAGGTGGGGATTTTGATACTGCTAGGTTTCCGTGTATTCATTCTTCCAAGATCTTTAATTTGTTTGCTTTCAGATTTTGCTCTGATACCACTTGTTGGGTAATGAATATAACACGGAGGGGGTGAATGTGTTTTGGACAATTTTAATCTTTTTAAAATATTTTTGGATGGTGAACAAATTAATCTGTATTGAAGAGATAATATGTTTTAATAGAATAATTAAAACATGCACATGAACACACTTATCTTTCAAAACTCACTTAATTTTATATTAAAATCAAGCTAGTATTTTGCTACAAATTTCTGGGTTCTTTGTTGATAAAGAACTCAGCTTCTCTCTTGAGAGTTACAAGATTTTTCAGATCTATTTGTTACTGCTAAAACAAAGCATCCAGTGTTTACTTTATAGAACAATAAACACTAATTTTACACAGCATGCAATAGCATGTACTAAACCCTACTTTAAGTTAACTAAAACTTTCTATTTCTGGCTTAGTGTATCTTTGCAACTCGTGCATGTCTGTGACTTTAGTTTATCAGTTAATCTTGACCTTTGATCTTGTACACTTCAAGCTGCTTTTGTAGACTTTTCAAATCAGTGATTGATTTGTTTGTTAATTGATAATCTTGGATATTTAACTGGTCTGCACTTTGTACTTTGAGTTTTACCTCGAGATCTCCAATTTGGTATATAGAGAACTCGACATCTCGATAGGTCTAATGACTTATCGAGATATCTTATTACTCTATAGTTGTTATGACTTATCGAAGTCTCTAAGTTCTCGAATGTGAAATTGACCTGTTGAGATCTCTAAGTTCTCGAGTATAATCTTGACTTATCGAGATGTCTGAGTCCTCTAATGAACTTGACTTATCGATATCTCCATTTTTTTGCATGTAGAATTAACTTATCGATATCTCTGAGTTCTCTAGTGATATTTTGACTTGTCGATATCTCAGAAATCTCTAGTAAAGAAATTACTTGTTGATATCTCCAACCTTCATGTCTTCAATTAGACTTGACGATATCTCTGATACTTCTCTATAAGCTTTCCTTGACTTCTCGATAAGTCATTCTGAAGTTCTCGAATGACTTCTCTACAACACTTAATCTATGATTTGTAGATTTCTTGATTTAGAATGTTTTTCCCAAAACAGATTTATTCAACTCCAAGCTTCTTCACACTTTCTCTGAGGCATGATCTTCATGATCTTCTTCCAGAGTTTTATTCTTAGGCTTGAGACAATTTACAGAAAAATACTCCAGTCTAATCTAATTACACTTTTAATGACTCAAGTGTTGCAATATAAAATGCAAACTTAGATTATCATACAACTTACTTAGGGTTGTCAATTTGACTTAGTCTTGTTATAGCACAGACATGAGTTGACAACATACGTCACATTTGTGATTTTACAAAAACTTAAATTAAAATCTTAACTTGTGTTTTCTAAGAAGGTGCTGGTATTTTTTTAACCAACCGATCAAATTATCCTATATTTTGTTTATAATAATATAGTATAAATTTGTGATTAGAATGAAGTGTTTTTATGTATGTGCGTCACTTTTGTGATTTTACAAAAATTAATATTGAAATCTTAATTTGTGTTTTTAGAAGGTTCTAGTATTTTTCTGGAAGGTGTTAACCAAATAACTAAATTATGTTATATTTTCCTTATAATAGTATAGTATAGATACACAAACAAATACGTCCTCCATCCACCGGATAAAGACCTACACATAGTATTAATTACTAAGTCCAAATAAATACTCGTAACAAGATTACAACCACAACACTAATACTCATTCTCATATATATAAATAAATATATCATTTATTCATCAAAAAATAATATAAATATACCGTTAACAATTACTGTTGAAAAATAAAATTCAATTCTGGTCGTATAGAGTATGTTGTGATGACTATAGAGCTATTTTCTCCCAAATGCAGTACCAAATCAAACGAAAACAAATCAAATATTTTTCAGAACTTGTTGATTTTAATTTTAGGTTTTATATCAAAGTGCTCACCGTTCTTGTCAGAAACTATTAAATGACTATCCAATTTTTACGGGGACTCATTTTGCCCCTATAATTACTATATATATATCACTTTGATAAATTTAAAAAAAATAATTGACTATAAATTTAATGAAGCGATGATGAGGTTGTTAGAATATTTAATAACAAAAAAGTATAAAGTTCCTTTTTATAATTCATGTGATCACACATTATTTAACGATTACGATTCCGTGAATTTTTATATAATTTATTTTCAAAATTTAACGTTGTGTAATATATATTTGATTTTAGTGGGAAAAAACCGAGAATTTCAGAGTGGATGCGTTGAAAGTACCGGTAGGGACCGGGGAGCCCGCCATAGTTTTTGAGAAGAAAATGCGGGCACTTTTAATTTTTGATATTTTTTTGTGAAAAAAATAAACTGTTTTAAACCCATGTCAGGGGATCTCGGGACTGGTGAAGAAACCCCACCGGCGACGATGGATAATGACGGCGACGGCGGGTCTTCCGGCGGTTCAAACAGTTGTCCGATATGTATCGGACCTATTCACAACGAATCCTATCTCGATAAGTGTTTCCGTACGTTTTTTATATATATTCCTCTGCAATTGTACATTATATATGTGGATAATTACTTTAGATGATGAAATTAGAGTTAGTACTTCTTGTTTAGTTGTTTTAATTTCGACCTTAATTTTAGTAATAACAAATTTAATCATAAAATAAGGTTATTTTAAATTTTCAACTATAATTTTAGTAACAATATTTGACTTGGGGGAATATATGGTTCGGTCAATTGTTTGCTTGTTGGTGTTTTTTTAGTATGATAGATGCCCTGTTAGAGTTTTAGGATTGTCTGAGCTTCTTTTGGCAGGAGACCTAATATATACATGAGCAGAGAGTCAATATTATGGTATGTTTTCTTTAGCTTTTTGCATTTCACTTTTTCCCTACTATTACTTGCAGATAAGTTTTGCCGTAGTTGTATCCTGCGTTGGTCAGAAGTCGTTGCTGGCAGGCATGCTAAGCCACTTTCCTCCGTCAAGTGCCCTCTTTGCAAGGTGATATACACGCTCTATTACTCTATAAGTGATTGAGAATGTAATTCTTAAACATTATCATATTTTTTAATGAAGTTACATCTACAATTAGGATTTTTGTCATGCTATTTGATTCTGTAGTGATCTAATGATTTGTTTCATATGGTGTATGAAATTGTATTTCCCGTCATGCCTACATGATACATAATTAAAGAATAAAGGGAATGTGAACATGCGTGTGCACTCTATTTTCCTTCCTAACTATTCTGATTATGGTTAATTTTAGTTCTTATTTACGTAGTTTGTTGTTTAAAGGCCAATCTGTGTTGGATGGGATTGTTCTTATTTACATTTAGCATGACCTTTTCACAGAATATAAATTAGTCCGTGGTTCACCGCAAGCAAGTACAAAGTTGTCATGTGAGTTTTGTACGTTGAAATATAATGGCTAGAACTTAGAAACAAGTGAAATATATCTAGATATATGGATATGTAATGCAAGAATTTTGGATATCATATAAAGTGTGACTTGTGAGTGTGAGTGAAAGAGAGGATGTGATGTGGGGGTGGGAGGATGATATTGTTTTTGAGTAAAATGAGTGGGTAAAACTTATATAAAATTGGCTTTTGGAAAAATGAAAAGAATGTAGCTTAGGTTGAACTCGTGGAATGATATGAGAGAAGGAATGAAAATTATGAGTAATTTATGCCCATAATAGTCAATTTTTCCTCTTGTTCCCACCTATTAAAACTCTAATTTATTCAACATAGCAACCCACTATGTAAATGTTTCGAAATTTTGTCAAACAATATAAAGGAATATGTCTTTGGTAGAGGTTCTAAATGCTAGATCTATGACTTACTCTGATTGTTTTAAATTATATTGTACAACCTGTAAAATGGTTGTGATCCTTATTCATTACTGATGAGAGTTAATAAAAATTTGGAGATATGTACTTTTCATGGCCTGTTATAGTTTATGAGGATATCTTAATATAAACTGAAGAGCCTGCACCTTCAAATCTTACACGGAAGCTGGGTTTTGGATATTATATGGTATAATACTAGGTACATTGAGTAGGGTTGGTCTTATGTGATACATGTTGTAGCCATATCTGGTATGTCCAAAATCCTTTTTCTGTATTTTATTCTCCACTTTAAAGCCAAATGTTCCTTGTCGTTGTAGGCAAAATGTGTTTGGTTTACATTGTTGTCATACTTAGCTTATATGAAGTTTTAAGTAGCTCTAATGCATCGCTGTTGTGTTGTCTGCAATTCGCTCCATTTAAACGGCATATATCATAAGGCTTAAAATAGTTCTAGTTATTGAACGCTGAATGCACATAATTCATCTCAACATTATATGTGAAGTCCTTTGGGTACTACTAGTTTGCACCGGTGTTAAAAACATACTTTATTTACTTAAATGGATGAGAGATAGGGGGGGGGGGATGCGTTTTAAGTATGTTGTGTCTGCTAAAAGGCATGTAATGGATTCTTCAACAAATACTAAACTGAATAAGTTAAAACTGATAAGAACTTACAGAATGATGAAATGATTTACTTGAACTAGAAATCATAAATCTCTTTCAACACTTTGATTACACTCTCAGACTTTCGAGTAGCTGAGGAACTCCTAGTCACCACAAGGGTTACAAAATAATTATTCGAGATATCTAGATTTCCCTTCTGTTCTCCCCCTTATCCCCATGCCACTTTCCTCTAATTATTTACACTGTTGTAATACTCTTTTGCCCTCTCCCTTTTTTCTTGAAATGACATCATACATAAGTTATAGATGTACCTGTTATATTATGCTTATGCTGAAACATTGCATGGCAGCATCCAATTTTACATAGTATTAGACCCAAATTTATAACTTATTTATTAAACCCCGAGTATGAGGTAATGAAACTTTAGATGTTATAACAATGTATAGATATACATTGAAATTCTCGTCCTATCCTAACAGTGCTCAGTGTGCAGACAGAAAATACAGCTATCATACATGGGATTTCTTATCAAAAATATTACTTTAATCAGGATGTTGGAAAAAGGTACAATTGACCGTTTTTTTGGATATATTAATATATTTAAAATAATATATGTTTATGTTTTCATTACATTTATATTTAGTTCGTAAGCAGTTTCTGAATGTGCTTTTCGTCATTCTTAATGTTTTCAGTGCTTTCTTTTCTGATGCTCACAAATATAGATTGCAGTGCTACTACATAGAACCAGGTATTGCTCATCATTAATACATCATATCATGTACTCTCTATGGCGGAGAATTGAAATGATACATGATCAAGCAGCATTTTCACATTTTCAGTAATTTGATGTCGAATAGGTACCTTCACTGATATTTTCAGTGTTCCATTGTATTGGAAATCCAACAAATATTTTCAGAAGAATCGGTTTCTATTTAACTGGTTGAGAAGGGAACTTCAAGCTTTATTTCAGGTTCATTTTGTTCATTACTATCCTTCTCTGTCTATCTGTTTTTTATTTATCTTTATCATTTTCCTGTTCTCAAATGCTCCTGGTTTGAATATGATCAAATATAAAAATATTACATCCTGTTCTACACTCCATGTAATGAATGCGCTGCATGAAAATTAAGCAATCACTTAGCCAAAAGGGCAAGTAAATACTATCTTGTAGATCCGAAGAAACTCGCTTGGAATTTTTATTAGAGTTCTAGCCAAGCACTGTTTGACATAATGTTGAAATTGTAATGATAAACTCATATTTGTCAAGGCGTCGCCTAGGCGGAAAAAATGGACAGGTGTTCGACCCGCCTTAATTTTTAAGGGTAGGCGACTCCTATGTCCGCTTAAGTCCTTCTAAGTCCGCCTAATTCCATCTTATTTCCTCCCAATTCCGTCTTATTTTGGCCTAGTTTCAGTTAACCCAGCCCTATATATTTTGACCCGATACATCCATATTTGAATTATAAAGAATATATATTGTGTTGTAAACATTATGTCCGTCAAAACTCACTTGTAAAACCTCATCTACAACGATACGAATCATCTTCTGCCAAAGAATTGTTTCAGAAATATTCTATCAAGTTATTTTTCTTTTAATTTTTACAAAACACATAAACATAGTATATACTTGTGTTTGTAATTTACTTACAATATTTCAGTAATATAACTATAGTTATTCTATTTTATTATAACATCTTAATATATGTATATGAAAAAAACCAATATATAAGGCCAAATGTATAATCCATGTAATGGTCGCCTAGGCGAGCGCCTGACTGCCTAGGCGGTTAGGTGGTGCACTGGTGCCTAGCATCGCCCTTGACAAGTATGGATAAACTTAATAGCATTGTTTTATTCTGTCACCATGATGTGGATCGCACCACAAAGAAAGAAAAACAAGAAGAAAAAAAGGGATAAGAGAAGAAAAGGATATTTCAAAAGAACACGATCAATCCAGAAACGTGAACTTTGAATCTCAAATTGCTTAGATCAGTCCAGAAACTAAGTAATTCGAATCTAACCTTCAAAACAATCCATTGAAATTTAGAGGAAAGAAAAACTACTCATAGTTTATCTCAAAACGAAAGTTTTATATCATCCATTGTCTCCCTTAAAAGATTGCATTAGAGGGGTATTTATAGGCTTAGACAATAACCCAAACCCAATAGGATTCCAAGAGAAATTCAATATCAGCTTGAATTAGCCAATATCTAAATCCTTCCAGGAAACAAATTTAAAAACCAAACCCGAATAGAATAAAGACAAAAACCAAATCTAAATAGGAAAATAAAATCCTAAGTGCTTAAAACAAGAAAAACCCTTTCAAGTGAAAGGTAAAAACTTGCAAGCAAAATTCTAATTAATATTTATATAATAATCAGCTACTTGTCCAATTTCGTGCATCGCTCCCTTATTCCTTGTTGTCCAAGTAAGCTTCACAACCAATGGTTGCGTCCTCTCCAATTGAACATCACAACAAGTACACATAGCCAAATCCTAATTAACATATTCATTCCTTGATCCTCATCACACCACATGAACTGAATAAATTTTTTTGGGAGCAATAAAAATTGACAAATAGATATTTTTCTTTAAATGAGGAAGCATCAATGAAATTTTTAGACCAAATCTTATTCCAGACATAAAAGTTGTTTAATTACTATTGAGTATCTACATATTCGAAAAATGTACTTTTGTTTTTTTTTTTTAAAAGAAATTTATAATTCAGGGAGACTTGATTTAATTGATACTCGTCCCACCCTCACTTTCTTCCTTGCTATAAGCTCCCTAGTAACTTGTATGACTTCATTGGACCATGTCATTAAGGTAGTAAGCCATGTAAAACAATGTGCAAGCAGGGAGCTACAAAATTTTGTTTCTAGTAACATAGCGGCAATATGTGGTATTTATGCACGTCTTTTGATTAGTGATAGTTATTTATGATTTTTAATCCTGTAGTTCTGTAATGTAGAAAATAATATATTAAAAATACAAAAGAAAAGATGTTTAGCTGAACTTTTAACTTAAGTATTCGTTGTCTTCCGAAATCTGTGTATATAGTGCCTTGAGACGATATGAATTATGTTGAGTATACTGATCTTCACCAAGTTTATACTTTGTTCTGCATATTATTCGAAAATGACACATCATTTATAAGGTGTTTTCGGAAAGATGGGTAAGATAGTTTTGACACCTGCGAGAGGACTCTTCCATATTGGAAGAAATGTCACATATATCGAAGCAAGCCTCTGCAATTGTAAAGGAAAAAATTGCTTTAATACCCAATGTGCCTCGTAAAAAACAAAATGAGATGACACAAGTAGTATAATTGACTATTCTTGTTTGTGGCCTTTGTTACTCGAGCAGACCAACAGTACTTTGAAATGGTTTTGCAGAAGGAAGATGTTGATATCATAGCTCACCACTTGCATGGAATCATCGACTCCCTGGGAAGGTACTCATTTGTTATTCTTTTAGATTCGAGGAGAAATGACTTAAAAGGAGACTTATGCAGAAGCTTAAGAAGGCAAATATTAAAGTTGAAAATTGTTTTGATCCGTGAATACGAAACCGTAGAACCAAAAGCAGGAGTGTACAGAGTTTGTCTTTTACTGTGTTGACTTGATTCAGATAGTATAGAATTAACTGATGATATAAAGAAGAATTATCTAGTAAAGTCTGTGGAAGTGTATTACTTTATTGCTTCACTATGATAACAGGCTTCCACTTTGTTACAGCTCTAAGACAAAAGCTCCTGGAGATTCACCGGGGAAAAAGGAGGAAGAGTTCAAGACTTTGGTTTCACAAGCAGCAGAACCTTTCTTAAGAGGTAGAACAAATAGGTTTGTGGAAGAGTTAGAATTCTTTTTAGCTTCAGGTCTTACTATTGAAGCCTACGATAAAGTTTATATGAAACATCTGGGCTGGAAATATGATGGAATAACCCTTGATGATGATGACGAGATTCTTGAAAGTACTCCTGTAGTTCCTTCCTTAAGTCTGTTTACTGATGACGATTTTGAATAATATGTTTCTCCAATGGAGAGGAACGGTGTGTTTTGCCTGCAGGCTGTAGCTCATGCTAATCTGTTTGTGTATTAATATAACTAGCCCGTGCACGGTCATTTTCTAAAAAAAAATTATGCATCATCCAATTATAATATTCTTAGTTATTTTATTATTTGTAAATGTTATACAATATCTAACATATATCAAATACACGTTGATTGTTTATTAATGTGTATTATTTTCATATAAGACATTATCAAATTACACAACGTTTAGAATATAGCACATTAAGCAATATATATTTTTGTTTGTGTTGTATAATTTATATTTAATGAATCAATATTTAAAATAAAATGATTTAACTTAATTTGTAGAATGTCGTTAGTATATTTATAAATACAAAACTAAAAATTAACATATATGTGACCAAAAATTTTAAATTTTCTTTATAAAAAATGCATAACTGAAATAAGAATAAATTGCAATATAATATATAATAATGTAAAATTTATACTACTTTTAATACAAAAGTTGATTTTAATGAAAGATGTTAGTTTTTGAAATTTAACGTATGTATGTATGGAAAAATGTTAGTTTTTTATTTATACTATTGTTAACAAAGTAAAATTAAGTTGTACGTGTGTACCAACTATTTAGTTATCGTATACATTTCTTAGTAACTTACGATGATTTATGTACATGTATAATCATTATTAACATCTAGTGATACAATTGATTACTTAAATAACATGTATATGTAATTATTCAAAAATTAAATTTCGTAATAAATAAATTGTGATAATTTATATATGGTATTCACATTATCATTATCATTGACAAACAATCCATATCTAATTTTTACGCAACTGAGTATCAATTATAGTTGTAACATAAAAATAAATTATATATTGTAAAGACTTATTATTGATAGTCATAATTTTATTTCAAGAATTCGAAGGAAAATTATAATTATATCGTTACTTCTAAATTTTTTCATTACGACTCTAATATTTCTTCATATAATAATTTGATAACATTGTATACTATTCTCCTAAAATTAAATATTTTTCAATTCGATAAATTTTATAAATATCAGCTGAACTGGATAATTACTTCAAATTATTGAACAATATTTTTTTAAAATAGTATAAAATGCATTGAATCAAATGCTACAATATAGTATAGATATAATTTTTATTTGAATAATTCAAAATATTAAAAATAATTCAAAATATTTGTACAATATTATCTTGATCAATGAATATTACTTATCTAAAATAATTATTTTTAAAAAGATAATTTTTTACAGTAAAAAATGAAAAATAAATCGATTTAATATATCATCAGAATTTTAACAAATCGCGTGAGATCTTATATCAAATTTCGATTATTTTTAAAATTTGGACAAGTCCCAAAAACAATAATGCGCCACCAGTGAAGTTAGAAATTTTTATACAAATAATCAATTGACTTGATCCTATAAAAACCTCAAACACATTAATTTATACAAATATAAGATATTAAAAAATTTTACATTATTGGTAAGATATTTTTACCGAGCTTTTAATTTAAATTTATTAAATGTAGAATGTGACGATGTTTTTCGAGTATTTTTTAAATAATGGGTCAAGTTCTGATTTCCAATTCGAAATAAACTAAAATGAATTGACTAATTATAATTCGAACTTATCTAAATATGTAATACCAATATAGATTATTTATATATAAGCGATTCTATTTTCAATATTTTCTTTAAAAATTATATATGTACATTTTAATTATTTTTTATAATAAAAAATATGTTAAAACTATATGAGATGTATTTTCAAACTAAAATATGATTAATAAATAAGATAATAATTCATTTATGTACCATGCTTAACTTTATATCAGAAATTTAATTCTTTAAAATGAACTGTACAAATTTTCAAGTAACTATTTTTTTTGCAAAATTCCAGTAACTATCTTTAAATTTAAATAAAATATTCATTTAATACATTTACATATTATGTGTATGATAAAAAACATATGTGACAATTTGGCCAGTGGTATGAGGTTACATAGGTGAATGAAATGTCCCAAGTTCGATTCGCACAAACCACATATTTTATATAAATATTAAAAATAGGGGTACTTTAGTCTTTTCAATCAGACTTTTTAATCTCAACAATTTTATCCCCTTGTTCTCCTATTATATATAGAAGAGATTGTACTTATATCGTTATTTAAACCGTTTTGAAGTTTCTTTCATTACGACTCTAATATTTCTTCATATAATAATTTGATAACATTTTATACTATTCTTCTAAAATTAAAAAAATTTAGTTCAATAAATTTTTATAAATATTAGTTGAACTGGTTAATTCCTTCAAATTATTGAACAATATATATTTTTTTCTATAAATAATATAAAATGTATTGAATCAAATGCTACAATATAGTATAAATATAACTTTTATTTGAGTAATTCAAAATATTAAAATAATTCAAAATATTTGTACAATTTTGTCTTGATCAATGAATATTATTGATCTAAAAGAATTCTTCTTAAAAAGCTAGTTTTTTTAAAGTGAAAAATGAAAAATAAATCGATTTAATATATCATCGTAGTTTTAACAAATCTCATGAGATCTCATTTCAAATTTCAAATATTCTTAAAATCGGGACAAATTCCAAAAATTATAATACGTTACCACTGAAGTTAGTAATTTTAATATAAATAATCAATTGACTTGATCCTATAAACACCTCAAATACATTAATTTATATTAACATAAGATATTAAAAAATTTCACATTATTGGTAAAATATTCTCGCCAAACTTGTAATTTAAATTTACTAAACGTAGAATGTGACGATGTTTTTCGGTTGGGTCGTGTAGTCAAATTTCGAGTATTTTTTGAAAAATAGGCCAAGTTCTAAAATGCATTGACTCATTATAATTCGAATTTATCTAAATATGTAATATCAATATATATATTATATATATAAGTGATTCTATTTTCAATATTTTTTTAAAAATTATATATGTACAATTTAATTACTTTATATAATAAAAAAATATGTTAAAAAAATATGAGATATATTTTCAAAATAAAAAAATGATTAATAAATAAGATAATAATTCATTTATGTACTATGCCTAATTTTATATCTGGAATTCAATTTTTTAAAATTAATTGTACAAATATTCAATTAACTATCCTTTTTTTGCGGAATTTAAATAAGTATATTTAAAGTTAAATAAAATATTCATTTTAAACACTTACATATTATGTGTATGATAAAAAACACATTTGACAATATGATATAGTGGTAAGAGGTTGTATATTTGAATGAAATAACTTGAGTTCGATTCCCACGAACCACATCTTTTATATAAATATTAAAAATATGGGTAATTTAGTCTTTTTAATGAGACTTTTTAATCTCATGAAATTATACCATTATTCTCCTATTATATATAGAAGAGATTTGTACAAGTGCACAGATTCCGTTGCTCAATTTGGGAGTGCGGTTGAAAACTATTGTACTGGTGGAAAAAGTGTTGTCACGAAAATTAGGAAAATTAGATTACTATTTGGTAACTTTTTTAAATTTATGCATATTTTGAGATAAAATATATAAAAATAATATTTTTGAGAAGGGTTGATTGTGAAACTGATAACCACTTCCTGTAAAAGTTGAAAACAGTTTTTTTTCAAAAGCATGAGGATAAGCTTTTGCGAACATCCGCTTTTAGACCAAGAGCGTTTTTTCAGACAGCAGTTTTTAAAATTTACCAAATAACTTTCTGATAGTTTTTCAGCAAAAAGAGGGTTTGTCTGTAATAGTAATATCAAACGGGGTCTTGTATATTTAATCTTGATATTATATTTTTCTTACATATAGCAAAATAAATGGAATTCTATCAAGTTTCTGATGTTTTGTATCTGAAATTAAGTTGTTACTTGGTATGACTTTTGTAAAACTAATTAGAAGGATATTAACTTAAAAATAATAAATCACCTCTACATAAAATTATGTATGGTATTTTTTAAGCCAAGTTTGGTGATTAATTTAGTAATAATATTGTCTTAAATTAAATAAAAATCTTAATTCAGTTGGTTTTCTGTGGCATAATTAAACCTATATTTATCATTGATATAAACAATTAAAGATCTTTTGATTCGTTAATTTATGTACATGTGAAATATAGTTTCTAAATTTTCATGATATGAAATATTTCAAATATATCTCTTATCTCTTACTATATATTATATGTCAATCAAGAATAAAAAGAGCCAATTTAATGACCGTGAAATCACGATTTTGCCCTTTTATTATGAAAAATTATAAAAATCCCATTATTATACAATTTTTGTTAAAAAAAACAAGAATTGGTGTATCCAATAGGAATTGGACCCATTATCTCTTACTAACAAATTTCATGTCACTACCATCACGATACTTAACTCTTTGAGTGCAAATTAAAATTCTTATTAAATAAGTCATATCCTCTCATTTTATCAAATTCTATTTTTTATTACTTTAAGTTTTGAGTGGATAAAATGTTAGTTTATACAATTATATGGTTACAATATAAATTTTGTAGTTGGACAAACAAACACAAACACACACACACACATATATATCAATTATGTTGTAATATTATGATATATATATATATATATTATATAAAATAAATACTTTTTTGGGATTTGTTTTCAAAAGCTCATAATATCATTTAATTCAGTTTGACTTGTGTGCTTATCGAGTCCAAAGTATTCGGTTTAATTCGTGAATACTTGGAATGAATAATTGGATCAGAAAATCAAATATATTAAAAAGTAAGTTTAAAAACTAATTCTTTAGGCCATCTCCCAGTGTCATTTTAATGGTTGTGAAATCACGATTTTGCATTTTTATGTTGAAAAAAATATAGAAATGTCATTTTTACACATTTTTTGTTAAAAATAAGTAGAATTTGTGTATCTAATAGGAATCGAACCCCCTTACCTCCTGCTTTAAAACTTCATGTCACTACCACTATACTACGTAACTTTTTAATGCAAATTAAAATTCTTATTAGATAACATTCTCACCTTTTATTAAAATCTATTTTTATTACTTTAACTTTTGAGAAAATGAAATGTCGGTTTATAATATTTACATGACTCCGCTTTTTAAGTTTAACTTTATTCAAAAATTTCATAAATGCTACCACTTTGTTATTTAAGCAGAAAATGTATTGAAATTGTGTTGGTATCGAGAATCGAACATATGACTGAATTTTATCTTAGAACCATTGTGGCGCCCTCCAAACTCGGGTCAGAAGTTTGGGGTCCACACACACACACTATTTATAACCTGCTTATAACAATAATAAGGATAATAATAATAATATGCAGTGACCCTACTTATCAACTACCACGGACCGCAACAGGTTAAAGTATGCACACAAGCCAAACATACTTACTTATATTACAAACATTTGAATCCCAACTATTCCAACTCAGAACTGAGTATTAAACAATATTACAAACTTTTACAAACTTAAATTATTCCAAAAGAAGCCTACTAGCTCAACTTGATCAACCTGGACCCCTAGCTCTCGCGCTGGACTGGGGATCCTCGCTACCAACTGGTTCCTTTTTAACTGGAAAAGAACATAAACAACATCGCACAAATGAGCTAACTAGCTCAGCAAGTCACAATGCCAAAACTGAGAATAATGATCATCAGGTGAAAATGGTTATGGTATCAAGTAAACAATAGATTATGATTTAGAATAGGATATTATATTTTCATTTTAAAAATCAAGGTTAGGCTGTTGATCAGTCACGCACTAACCCCGAGCAAAGCACACAGCACTACTCTAACTACTGGATCCAAGGCACACATTGGCCTAATTGACCATTATATGGTCTGACCACGAATCTGGTCCATAATTTTATAAAAACAATCCAATTCTAACATATTAACAGAATAAGGAGTAATAAACAATAAATAGAATCATTAACAACATTGGACATTCAATAATGAAAATGGTTTCAATCTGCACAGGGATCAATACATTTTCAAAGCATGGATGCTAGGTAATGAAAGAATTGGATAGCAAAGGAAATAATGTTTCAAGGTTTCAAGGATTTGGCCTTTCAAAGCAGAAGATATAATGGTTTGAGTGTGTAAGCAATCTGGTTCAGTGTTTGATATTTAGTTTGTATATATTTGTGGAGTAGTATTGTATATTTGAGGTTCGTATTTGGGTATACAATAATCAATGGTCTAGAAAGAATCAGGTTTACGGCTCAAGATCAATAACTGGAATCATGGTTTAGAGTTCAGTGCTTCAAAGCACTTGCAATATCAAACAGGACTATCAATCACTACAATATCTCGAGAAAGTTCAGAACACTTTCCTGGTACTAGTTTATTATACTGCACTCGCTTTCAGTCATGACTGTCTTACTCCTCGACTACCTGTTTCCCTTTCCTACGCCTTGCCTCTTCTGCTCACATATCATAAGCATCTATCAATATTCAATTTATACGATTCTATTCGACACATACTTCTATCTACCCTTCGTTTCACCCAAATCCGATTAACGGATTGAAAGTTACGCAATAAACAAGTAAACATCGAATATATAGACCGACAGTTAACCAACAAGTCACATACAGCACATAACACGTCACATAATCAATGATATAACGTTTATAAAGAAGTCTCGGGTCATAAAGAGGCTTTCAGATATTTAAAATGATTTTTAAAATATTTTTCGGAATTAAAACGGATCGTTGGATCAATTTTGGAGTAATAAACAGGGTTCGGTTGGCCAATTCTGGTTTCAAAACAATTTTATAATAATTATCGGGCCTTGAAAACAATTTAAAATAATATTTTAAAGTTCGAAACTATTTTTCAGAATTTTTAAAAATTTTTAAATAATTAAATCTAATTAAATAATTAATTAAATCAATTAATAATTAATTAAATCAATTAATCAATTAATTTTCGAATTAATTGACTAATTAATCAATTAAAAATTAACTGAAATTAATTAACTAATTAATTCAGATTTATTTTTGAATTAAAAATAATTTTTCGAATTAAAATAATAAATTTTGGAATTTTCAGAAATTAAAAACAAATTTTTATAATAAAAATAAATAGAAAATATGATTTTTGAATATTTTTATAACATGAATCCTATTTTTGAAAATTCTGGAAAGTTCGGGGACTGAACTTCATCGTTTTCAAAAGTCAGGGTACTAAACTGCAATTTTTTTACACCCCCGTCGCCGGAAAATACAGGGGTGGCCGGAGAACTCGATTCTGGCACCCTCACCTCACCATCTGCTCCAGATTTACACTACACAACACCAGGAATCTATTCGTGCAATCAAAACACTTCAATCATCCTTGTCCTGGCCGGAAATTGGCCAAGAACATCGCCGGTTTCCGGCGAACATCGTAAATCTTCAAAACACAACTCCCTTCGATTCACTAATCCTCTGTTAACGAGCTATATACCAATAGATTGCAAATTTCATAAGGAACATAACCCACTATAAATCAACAGCTAATAACCCCTAAATCAAAAAGCCCCAAATTTCAATTGAAAACATTCATACGGGTTATAAACCCTAATTTTAAAATTTGAGAATTAAACTCAATTTTGAACATGCTATTGAACTCCAAATCAGACGTATGACATATGAAAATCATCAGGAAAACAAGCTCTACAACATGCAATCATCAAATCATACAAACAATCATCCGAACAGAAATTCATATTTTTAATAAAAATAATTCGAAATTAAATAAAAATATAGAAAAATAACCTTAGTTTCTGCAGTAAAACGAAGCTCAGAATCTGATAGTATTCCTCAAATCCTTCGTTTTGGTTACTCAAGCTTTGAAAACAGAGATCAATAACACATTCGTTTTGCTCTTTGATTTTCAGAAGATTATATGAATATAAGGTTTTTCTCTGGAAAATTATATATTTAGCTGACTGCAAATGATTTTGATACGAAATAAAATACGGTAAAAGGCTATTTATAATTACAGAAATTAGTATCCCGTTGGATCATTCCGGATATAAAACGGTACGTTTATTTGTAAAAAATGATCCAAACGGTATCGGTTTTCGGGATAATTATCCAAATTAGTATAATTTGTACTGCGTATTTGGTCTCAGCGCCAGGTTACACGTACTACGAGGTGATAATTGTGATAGTTTAATAAAAAGCTCCCGTATATCGAAAATACGAGTTTTATTGATTTACCGAAACGAATATTGTATCAAAAATGTTGCGTCGGGACCCGCGCAGGACAAACCGTACGCCGGATCGAAAAAGTCGAAACATGGAAAATACTCGGAGTATTACAATTAGGTTAGGAAGGAGTTCTCGGAAGAGTTTCGGGTTCTAAAAACGTAACAACGGATGACGTCGGTTGGTTCCCGTTTTTATAAAATAGATTTTAAATACCCGGAAAAAGATTTTATAAAATTCATATGATTCCTATAAATTCATAAATCAATATAAAAATAATTAGGAAGATATGACAATTATCTATATTTTATTTTGGACATATAAAAATTAAAATACTCAATTAATATTATTTTTAAATATTCAAACACAGATAACACTTAATAAATAATTCACAGAATAGATACTGAACACATATAATAATTATTTATTAGCAAAATAATTACACGATATATCCCGGATATTACAACCATGGTGCTATAATGAATTTTGAATTTATTTTAAAAGTTTTGTTAAAAAAATTATATTTTCTACTTTTTTAATTTAGCCGCCATTTTTTCAATTTGTTTCACCCATCTCACATATATAAATCAACTTAGTCAACCTAAGTATTAACAATTGAAAATTGAGACTAACAATTGAAAATTGAGACGAAATAGTAATGAATGTGCTCTCTTTTTGTCATTCTTCATTTTTTTAATCTCAACGAAATAAATAGGGATGAGACTTAACGCCATCCCTCCTGACCCCGATTGATCACAACCTCGGGTCAGAGATTTCGAGAAGTTTTCGGGGACGGGCCTAGTAACGAGTATATATATATATATAACATACTTATATATTATATTAAATTAATTATTATAAAAATATTAATGAAATATTATTTTATTCTTAAAATAATCTAAAATTTTGTTGATCAGTTTTTTTATATTATAATTTAAATAATTATCTAATTTTTAATTTGTCTTTTCTTTATATTGTAAATCAATTTTAATATGATTTGATTTTAAAAATATGACATATTACTAATATTTTTATATAATACAAATTAGTAGATTATTTTTATTAAAAACAAAATAAAATTACACAAATATTATTTTTAATTATATCTAAAATCGCCGCAGGATTCCCCCATTAGGGTTCGGATTGAAAACGAATAGGGTTCGTGGATCAGATAGCACTTCCTGATCCCGAAGTGACCCGATGCATATCCCTACAAACAAACTATAAGTATTTTTGTTAAAATAGTATAGTTTTAATTTTTATATTAATTAGGTTTATCTACCTTAAACTAAGTATCTAATATCAAAATTATCGGGGGTGACCGAGAATCCAACTTTATGACAAAAATATATATTTTATCATTTAAGTTATCTATATGTACGAAAAGAAAATAAAAATAAGAAAATACAATGATGACCTTTGTGCCATTTTATTTTCATTGCATATTTATTTATTTAAATTTTTATGGAATGTAATTAAATTTATAAAAATGTCTTATTCATTATTACGTAATTGATGTATGAATATAAAATAAAGTTAAAATAATCATTTACCGTATTCAAAAATTAATTTCTTATAAGTGCAAGTTCATTCGAGATAATATTTTATTATATAGCTCGCATGGGCTTTTAGGTTAGTATATTAAATAAAAGAGGACCAGGGGCAAATTGAGCCATTTTAATGGTTGTCAAATTACAATTATGCCCTTTTTTGTTAGAAAATTATAAAAATGTCATCCACACATAATTTTTGGTAAAAATAGGTATGTTGTTGTATTAAATAAGAATCGAACCACAAAAATCCTAATCATACATTTCACATAACTACCATTGTGCTACGTAACTTCTTTGGTTTATTTTAAAATTCTTATTAGATAAGTCACATCCTCTGTATTTATCAAATCCTTTTTTATTACTTTAATTTTTGAGTGAATAAAATGTTGGTTTATATCATTCTTATATTTTTTATTTAGTTTTTGTTATTTTATTATAAAATTTTAAAAATGTAAAATTATGTACAACATTGTATCTCCTGAGAATCGAACATTATACCTCCTACTCAAACATTTCATGTCACTATCATTGCGCTACATCACTTCTTAAGTTAAATTTAAATTTTTTATTAGATAAGCTACATCTTCTTTTTTATCAAATTCATTTTTATTACTTTATTTTTCAAGTAAATAAAATATTGGTTTATATTATTTACGTGTCTCCTTTTTATTTAGTTTTTGTAGTTTTATTATAAAAAATTTAAAATGACACCACCTCATATCTGTTTCACTCACCTCATATTCATTTCCAATCTGTTTCCCTCATTTCATATTTATAAATTTTCTTAATCAACTCCGATTTATATATATATATATATCATGATGAGATATATATTTTTTATATATTTTATTAAATAATTTTTTATAAAAAAATAGTATTTAAAAAATTATAATAATTTTAAAATAATCTATAATTTTATTGATCTATTTTTTTACATTATATGTGATCTATATTTTTAATTTTTCATTAATTTACATTATAAATCAGTTTTAATATTAAAAATATGAGATATTATCAATATTTTTATATATTACGAATTAGTAGATTATTTTTTATTTTAAAAATATACTAAAAATACAAAATTATTATTAGTTTATGTTAAAAATATGTACAACATTGTATCTCCTAAGAATCGAATACTAGACCTCCTACTCAAACATTTCATGTCACTACCATTGCGCTACATCACTTCTTAAGTTAACTTTAAATTTTTTATTAGATAAGTTACATCCTTTTTTTTTATCAAATTTGTTTTTATTACTTTAATTTTCGAGTAAATAAAATGTTGGTTTATATTATTCATGTGCCTCCTTTTTATTTAGTTTTTGTAGTTTTATTATAAAAATTTTAAAATGACACCACCTCATATTTGTTTCACTCACCTCATATTCATTTCCAATTTGTTTTCCTCATTTCATATTTATAAATTTTCTTAATCAACCCCGATTTGTTTATATACATATATTTTAGGATGAGGTATATATTTTATTAAATAAAGTTTTATAAAAAATAGTATTTAAAAAATTATAATAATTTTAAAATAATCTATAATTTTATTGATCTATTTTTTTTACATTATATTATATATATTTTTAATTTTTCATTCATTTACATTATAAATCAGTTTTAATATTAAAAATATGAGATATTATCAATGTTTTTATATATTACGAATTAGTAGATTATTTTTTTATTTAAAAAATATACTAAAAATACAAAATTATTATTTTTAATTATTACCTGCATCCCCGTGGGAATACCCGTTCTAGCGGAGATCAGTAATGAAAAGAATCCCTGTTTCAGATTCAAGGTGTGTTCGGGGATTAGCAGCGGGGATAGTAATCCACGACTCTGAAGTGACCCGATGCATATGCTTACGAATAATTTCAATTATTTTTCTAATGATGATATAGTTTTGATTTTTTTATTAATTAGAATCTCGTAGCTTTCAATAAATAACTAATCTCAAAATTATCGGGGTAAGTTAAAATCGAATTGTACAATAAAAAATAAGTTTTCACCACTAAAGTTATCTAATAACGTTTTAATAGTATGTATGAAAAAAAGAAGTAAGCCAATCGAGTGAAAAGTTAAAATGATCATTTATCATATTAAACACGGGCTTTTACGCTAGATTAAAAGAGGACCAGGGGCAAATTGAGCCATTTTAATGGCTGTTAAATTACAATTTTTCCCTTTTTGTTGGAAAATTATAAAAATGTCATCCCCACATATTTTTTTGTTAAAAATATGTATGTTGTTGTATTCAATAAAAATCGAACCACAAACCTCCTAATCACACATTTCACATAACTAACATTGTGCTACATAACTTCTTGGATTTATTTTAAAATTCTTATTAGACAAGTCACATCCTCTTTATTTATCAAATCCTTTTTTTATTAATTTAATTTTTGAGTGAATAAAATATTAGTTTATATTATTCTCATATTTTCTATTTAGTTTCTGTTATTTTATTCTAAAATTTTAAAAATGCCACCAACTCATATTTGTTTCACCTCATATTCATTTTTAGGCTAGGGGCAAATTGAGTTATTTTAATTGCTGTCAAATTACAATTTTGCCCTTTTGTTGGAAAATTATAAAAATACCATCCCTACATATTTTTTGTTAAAAATAGGTATGTTGTTGTATTCAATAAGAATCGAACACCAAACCTTCTACTCACACATTTCACATCACACCTTTGTGCTACATAACTTCTTAGGTTTATTTCAAAATTCTTATTAGATTAGCCACATCCTCTATATTTATCAAATCCCTTTTTGATTACTTTAGTTTTTGAGTAAATAAAATGTTGGTTTATATTATTCTTATATTTTCTATTTAGTTTTTGTTATTTTACTATAAAATTTTAAAATGCCATCAACTCATATTTGTTTCACCTTATATTCATTTTTAATTTCTTTTACTCACTTCACAATTCACATTTATAAATTTTCTTAATCAACCCTAATTATATATTTATTTTTATATATATATTTTTTATATATTTTATTAAATAAATTTTTATAAAAAACAGTATTAAAAATATATATATGATAATTTTAAAATAATCATTCACTTACATTATAAATCAATTTTAATATGATTTGATATTAAAAATATGAGATATTATCAATGTTTTACATATTACAAATTAGTAGACCGTTTTTTATTTTAAAAATATACTAAAAATATAAATTATTATTTTTTATTATTTCCCGCATCTCCCTTAGAATTTCTGTTTAGGATTCAAGGTGTGTTCGAGGATCAAGAACGGGGAAAGTACTCCTCGACCCCGAAGTGACCCGATGCATATCCCTACAAACAAATTTCAATATTTTTGTTATAATTATATTATATTGTTTTGATTTTTTTTATTAACTAGGATCATATAACTTTAAATAAATATATAATCTCAAAATTCTCGGGGTATGTTAAATTAAACTCTACAATAAAAAATAAGCTCTCACCAATTAAGTTATCTAATATCACTATAATAGTATGTATGAAAAGAAAAAAGTAAAACAATCCAAGTAAAATGTTAAAATAAACATATATCGTATTTAAAAAATATTTCTACAGAGATGCAAATTCGTTCAAGATAATATTTGAATATATATGCAGGCCCGTGCCTCGCACGGGCTTTTACGCTAATTATATATATAATACTGCAACATCAAATTTTTGGGAAAATATTTTATTCGTAATTACTATTTTGTCCGTGTATTTTATTAAATATTAAAACTTGATGTTTTGGATGAGAATCGAACTCGTGTCAACTATTTGTAAATTAATCATATCAACCACTTGAACTAGAGACATATTTGCTTAAGTCTTGATTACATCAATTGTTGAGATATAGCTTACTTATTTATACGGAGTCTGTCTTACTCTATATTTAATTTGATATTTATTTTAATATATTTATAAAATATAATGATTTGAAACTTGATTAAAGAACTCATTTTTATATATCAACTTTATACTTGGGCAAAACAACAAGAATATATGTTTTTTAATTGTACAACTTTTTATTTATAGTTAAATTTAGAGTTCATAGATAACTTTAATAATTTTTTTCGTTTTAAACCCAAATTTCTTGTGTAACATAGCTAACTTTTTCTAATCAACTAACCGAAGCATTATCTTCCAATCATAGTAATTTTAAAAATATATTTTTCTCTGTAACCATTGAACCATGTTAGCCTCTTTATACCAATTTTATAAAAGTATAATGTAGGATATTCGTAAGTATAAAATATACGGTATCGATAGACGAACATTCGATAAATAAATAAACTCATCAAATAAATGAATAATCTCGATAAATAAAAAAATTACATTCTCGGATGTATTCATTCATCGAGATTTTATAGTACATGTTTGTGACTGTTCCGTAGATGAGCAAACCCGGACTAAAAACTGAAACCGAAACCAAAACCGAACAAAATCAAACTAACGACACCATTAAAAACTGACCAATTAATAACCAAACCGAATAAGAACTGATCCGATAATATGGTTGCAATTATTTTTAATGTTTTATAAATCGAATACAAACCGACCGAACCAATCCTTTCACAAATATTCAACACATCTGTAATTCACAAGTCATTTGATTACCCTCCATTTTCATTACTTTGGTAAATTTTACCATTAAAATTGACGTATAATTTATATATGTCTTACAACACAATCAAATAGTCAGGTTTATCCCAACAAGAGCAAAATGTCAAGGGGATAGATCGGTACAAAAATAACTCAGTACTTTTTTTAGTTATCTATGGAAGGAGGTGTTAGGGCGAAAACATGCACTAATATTCACGCAAGTATACGCGTTCGCAAGTAATATAGAATACTTTCTAGTTCGTTCCCTCAGAGACTCATACTAAATTATTGTCTAATTAAACTCACTCACCAATGTATGATTACTTCTCAATGTTAAGACACTAACACTTAAAATTGTTGATTAAATAT
This sequence comes from Apium graveolens, assembly GCF_009905375.1. Classification (NCBI taxonomy): domain Eukaryota; kingdom Viridiplantae; phylum Streptophyta; class Magnoliopsida; order Apiales; family Apiaceae; genus Apium; species Apium graveolens. Next base: position 73,259,357 of record NC_133647.1, read on the forward strand.
TAACTATAATTAACTACTTAATTAATCACTTAACTAACACTTCAATTTATCAATAATAAAACACTCATGAGATCACAACTTCATTATTACTTCCTTCTATAGCCATTGTTATTACCTTTAGCATGTGACAGTGATGATATTAATCGAATAACACGAAACTGATAAAAGCCAACTTTCATTGTACTAATACCATTCTACCAAGCATCCACAATTAAGATAGAAGTTGAATAGTCATCAATTATGTCGAGTTCCCATATGTCTACAGAAATTGACAACACAACGATTTAAGCACAAGTTATTCCTTTTGATTACATAGGGCAAATAAAACTGTTAGAGTTACCCACTAATCATGCACAACGTACATGAACCTATGCTAGCATGGCAAGTTCTAAATCTCAAGATTCACCGTCGCTTCACAAGAGATTAACACCCTATCTTATATGTTCGCGACGCACATAAGACGAATACGCACAACCAATACTAGATATCATGCAATCATCACACACTAAAGTATTAAACAATTAACTAAAGAATTCCATAATAAATCCGTTGCAACCCCATGATCACGATTAGCCCATAATAGCATTTATCGTCATCATGGGTTCATATGAAATCATGATAAACAAACACAAGAAAATAATAACTAAACTAATTATATTAAAACATAGTACGTCACAAGAGTAAATAAGTTCAAAGCAAGAAAACTAGCATCCAACGTTACAACGAAACAAGAATCACAAGAATATATGCTTCCTCTTCGTTGCGGTGTGCTAAATCGGTCTTCTTCCTTATCTCTTTCGCTCCTTGCGTAAAAACACAATCTTCTTCAATCCACACTTGTGAAAACGTCTCAAATCTACTTATATAATAGTCCCATAAAACTCAGATTACATAGAAGTGGAAACCAAACAGAAGTAGAAGTCCTAAAATAATTTGCCTTTTTTCCCGACCCTGCGCGGCCGCTCAGCATAGCTGAGCGGGCGCGCAGCAAGGGAAAAATTCTGATTTTGCTCCGTTTCTTCGCTGTAATCTGCCCGTTTCTTTCCTCTCGCAATGGTGAACACATGCCAAGGCTTATTCTTGATGATTCCTCCCCCGAAATGCAACTAAAACCCTAAAATACATAAACACTAGAAAAACGCATCAAATACACAAAATACTTGATTTCAAGACACCAATTTAAGCCATTTTAAGACGCTCTAAGTGGTATAAAATGCCACTTATCACACCCCCAAACTTAAATCGATGCTTGTCCTCAAGCGTCACAGACTCAAAAACAAATAAAAACATGCATGAATGCAATCTATATGAAAATGCAGCGATCCCCCTTACTACTATTAACCAACCAAATTGTCACATCTCAACGAATGCAGTTAGACAACTAAAGATCAATAAACTCATGCAAACGGACATACAACCAGAAACGTGGTGTGTGCAAATGCTTAACAGATATGCTTCGGAACTAGACCAATTACTATGACTAGACTATCCTCAAGGCAATCCTACGATTATACAAAGAATAAAAAATTCTAGGCACAAAGTGATATACAACACTACAAGAACTCTGGAGCTTACTACGGAATCGTGCTTTTTATTTACAACTCAAATGCTTATTTGACCGTGCAATGAGTGAGGTCCACAAAAGACTTATACAATGGTATCCATGTAACGAGCGTTAGGTTAGCGGATCCCAGACTCTAAAAGCCTTAGGTCACTAGGCACAAAGTCCCCTAAGAACTTAATAACTCGAATATCAAAGAGCCCACTCTTGATCAATTATGCAATTTTTTTTTTAACTTCTGAGCAAGTGCATTTCGCTCCATCTTGCTCAACCCTATACTACTCGCACCATATGCGAGCCGGCTACTAGCCATTTGACGCCTAGCCACAACTAGCAACAACTTCCATATTTTTTTCTCCAGAATTTTTTCTTTTTCATGCCTTTATCACTAAGAACCTATAATCAAATTCTAAGCATAATAAGTAGATTGACCTTGAAAACAACCACATCATAACAACAATCCAGCCCTTACGCATTCTCTAAGACTTAGTGGACTTACAATTGTTTCTAGCATGCATATCAACCTACACAACTTAATATCACTTTAATGCTATCACTACACTCGCATCAATATCACAATTCAGTCGATAAATTATTGTAAAAGGGATCATGGTAAATGCATGAGAAAAAAAAACTATATGGCATAAATTATGCAACTATATGAACTAAACTATCATGAATATGCAACTAAATGACACACACACAATATTCCTTAACTACCACCCCCAAACTAAAAATCTTCACTGTCCTCAGTGAAAGTAGTAGAAAGAAACACAGGGTATACCTACTCGGAGTCATCATCATCATCACCCTCAGTGGGTGGAGTATCAGGCGGCGGGTATGCAGAGTCCTCACCAAAAACTGGCCACTGGATATCAGCTCCAAGGCCTCGAAAAGCAGTCCCTAACGCAAGGGTGAGCTCCTGAGCAAACCTGCTCTGCGTCTCATACATGGCATCCATCCGCCGTGAAAGCCTCCTATACTGGGCATCAACCATCCCAGCACCCTCCTGAGCTCTCGAAGAACCAGCCTCATCACGCCCTGGCCTAGCCATAGTAGCACCTCGTGCTGGACGCCCTCCTGGAAGATGATAACCCAGCCCATGCTCCTCAGGCTCACCACCGGTCCACTCCTGCATCCCATTCAGAGTGCCAGAATCAATCGGAGCTGCTGGCAACTGCAACTGCTCATGAGCTGGCCAGTTCACTCCCACTGCTCGGCATAGCTTCGTAACCGTAGATGCATAAGGGATGTTCATATGCTTTGCTCCCCTCAAAAACTTCAGAATTCCTTGGTAGATAAACTCACCAAGGTCCACATAGTATTCCTCATTCAGAATTCCCCACAACAACTGTGCTCTCTCAACTGTGACCTCGTGTGCATGCGAAGAAGGCAAAATATTAGCACAAATAAATGCATTCCATGCACGGGCATACCTGTTCATGGCGATCGCCGGAAAGTGACGATACTCATTAGTGCCGGTCCTGCAGGTCCAAACTGTGCCCGGTCGACAGAGAGTCGCACAAATCAAATCCAAGTCAAAATCCTCAGCAGTCTTTTCATTCCAGTTCTCCTCCTCGGGCTTCCTCTCTCGCTGTCCAATCACACGGCGAATCACCGCAGGATGATAATCAACCGTCAGCCCACGGACCACAGAAAACCCATTCTTTTCGGCCTTCGCGTTTGCGTAGAACTCACGAACAACGCTCATCGGTACTGCTTCGGGTGACTCACAAAAAGCTATCCACCCCTTCTCTGCAATCATGGGCAGCAACTCACCATCCCTCCCCGATGGTAAAAACCCCCTCTCCTTCAGAATCGGCTTCCCCAACAGCCTAGTGTACTCCTCCTCCGCAGCTCTGTCAGTTAACCGAGGCCTTGCAGCAGTACCCCTCGATGAATCAGCAGTAGGAACTGTGCTGCTGCTGTCAATAGTGCGTGCTCTCTTGGGTGCCATTGATTCGTGAATAAAAGTGTGTAAGAACTGATTTTTGATGTTTGTGAGAGGGTTTAAGTGTAGAAAGTTTTGTGGGAGATATGTAGGATATGTGTATGTATATATAGGGTGTGGATTAGATTAGGGTTTGGGAATTAAGGAGTAAAATGATGGGGTAGTGGGAACAAATCGTGGGTTTATGGGCTAAAAACTGTTTTTGTGTTTTTTTTTTTCTGAACTGAAAAAAAAATTCTGGTACTCGACCCCTGAGCGGTCGCTCAGCAAAACTGAGCGGGCGCTCAGCTTGCTGCGCGGTCGCTCAGCAAAGCTGAGCGGGCGCTCAGGGGGTCACTGGAAAAAAAAAATTTCAGCCTCTGTTTTCTGATTTTTTTGTGTTTTTGGATAGGTTATTAACTTCTAAGGGCTCCTGTAACAACAATTCATGGGTTGCCTCCCACGCAACGCTTCTTTTTCGTCATTAGCTTGACATTTCGTACCCTTCTCAAGTAGTCAACAAAATGGCACTAACCACTTCTCGGTTTGCCATGTCCCCATAGTAGTGCTTCAACCGCTGACCGTTAACCTTGAATGCTTGGTCCGGGTCATTCTCAAAAATTTCCACCGCTCCATGTGGAAACACAGTTTTGACAATAAAAGGTCCAGACCACCTTGATTTCAACTTCCCAGGAAAAAGTCGGAGCCGAGAGTTGAATAAGAGAACTTGTTGCCCTGGCACAAATAACTTTGGATGTAGCTTCCTATCGTGCCACCTCTTCACCTTTTCCTTATACATTTTGTTATTTTCGTACGCTTGAAGTCGAAATTCATCAAGTTCATTAAGCTGAAGCATTCTTTTCTTACCAGCTGCATCTAAATCCAGGTTCAACTTCTTCAATGCCCAGTAGGCCTTATGCTCAAGCTCCGCCGGTAGATGACATCCCTTACCGTACACCAACTAAAACGGTGACATCCCAAGTGGAGTTTTGTATGCTGTTCTGTAAGCCCAAACAGCTTCATCGAGCTTTAAAGACCAATCCTTCCTTGACGGACAAACAACCTTCTCTAGAATGCGCTTTATCTCTCTATTAGACACTTCCACTTGACCATTTGTTTGCGGATGATAGGCAGTAGCTACTCGATGATTCACATTATAACGCTGCATCATAGAAGTGAACTTACGGTTGCAAAAATGCGATCCTTCATCACTTATGATTACCCGAGGTGTTCCAAACCTTGTGAAAATTTGCTTATGAAGAAAATTTAGCACTGCCTTTGCATCATTTGTCGGTAAAGCTTTAACTTCGACCCATTTTGGGACATAATCGACTGCCAGCAAGATGTACTGATTATTGCAAGACGAGATAAAAGGCCCCATGAAATCGATTCCCCATACATCAAAGACCTCGACTTCAAGCATCACATTTAATGGCATTTCATCCTTCCTTGACAAATTTCCCACTCTTTGGCAACGATCACACCTTAAAACAAACTGATGAGCATCCTTGAACAAAGTAGGCCAGAAAAAACCTGCTTGCAGAATACGAGCTGTCGTTTTCTCACCACCATAGTGTCCACCATAAACCGTGGAATGGCAGTCTCGTAATATCCCCTCCGTCTCACAGAACGGAATACATCTCCTGATGATCTGGTCAGCTCCCTGTCTAAACAAATATGGTTCATCCCACATATACCACTTCACCTCATGCAGAAACTTCTTCTTTTGAGCGGATGTCAAATTAGGAGGCATTATATTGCTGACGAGATAGTTTACAATATCTGCAAACCATGGTTCTTCCTCCTGAATTGCAAACAACTGCTCATCCGGAAAAGATTCATTGATTAACGTCCTATCTTGTGAAGTAGAATCGGGATTCTCCAACCTAGAGAGATGGTCAGCTACTTGATTCTCAGTACCTTTTCTATCTTTGATCTCTAACTCAAATTCCTGAAGTAAAAGCACCCAACGAATGAGTCTCGGCTTCGAATCCTTCTTAGAAACCAGATAGTGAATAGCTGCATGATCAGTGAATACTGTTACTTTCGTACCAAGCAGATAAGATCGAAATTTCTCAAAACCAAAGACTATAGCTAAAAGCTCCTTCTCAGTAGTGGTGTAGTTCAATTGGGCACCATTTAAAGTCTTACTCGCATAGTAGACCACATGGAAGAGATTTTTCTTGCGCTGTCCCAGAACTGCACCTACCGCATAATCACTTGCATCACACATCATCTCAAACGGTTCTGTCCAATCTGGTGCTGTAATAACTGGTGCAGTGATCAAACTCTTCTTGAGAGTCTCGAATGCTGCCAAACATTCATCATCAAATTTGAAAGGCACATATTTCTCAAGCAAATTGCACAACAGCTTAGATATCTTTGAAAAGTCCTTGATGAATCGCCGATAAAAACCCGCATGACCAAGAAAATGACGGATTCCTTTCACAGAATTAGGTGGGGGAAGATTTTCAATGACTCCCACCTTGGCCTTGTCCACCTCCAGACCCTTGCTAGAGACCTTATGCCCAAGGATAATGCCTTCACACACCATAAAATGACATTTCTCCCAATTGAGCACCAAATTAGTTTCCACGCATCTTTTGAGTACGGCTCGCAGATTATTCAAACATTCATCATATGAGTGTCCAAAGACGGAGAAGTCATCCATGAACACTTCGACGTTATTTCCAATCATGTCAGAGAATATAGCCATCATACATCTCTGAAAGGTGGTCGGGGCGCCACATAACCCAAACGAAACTCTGCGAAAAGCAAACGTGCCAAATGGACAAGTGAAGGTAGTCTTTTCCTGATCCTCTGGTGCAATACAAATCTGATTATACTCGGAATAACCATCCAGAAGACAAAAATACTCATGACCCGCCAATCTGTCAAGCATCTGATCAATAAATGGAAGAGGGAAGTGATCCTTCCTTGCGGCTTTGTTCAATTTTCTATAATCCATGCATACTCTCCATCCTGTAACTGTTCGAGTAGGGATGAGCTCATTCTTTTCATTTGCGATCACAGTGATACCTCCCTTCTTAGGTACACATTGTACGGGGCTCACCCACGAGCTGTCAGAAATAGGATAAATGATGCCTGCATCTAGCCATTTCAGAATTTCTTTCTTCACCACCTCCTTCATGATGGGATTCAGTCTTCGCTGCTATTCCATAGTTGGCTTACTACCTTCCTCTAGCATAATTTTATACATACAATATGAAGGACTTATCCCCTTGATGTCTGCTATGGTCCATCCTATAGCCGATTTGAATTCTCTCAAAATCCTTAAGAGCTTGTCTTCCTCGCTACCTGAAAGGTCAGATGAAATAATAACAGGTAACGTAGATGAATCACCTAAAAAAGCATACCTCAAGTGCTCAGGTAATGGCTTGAGCTCCAAGGTAGGTGCTTCCTCTATTGATGGTTTGAGCTTCCCTTCAGCGTTCTTGAGGTCAGAAGTACCAAGAGATTCAAATGGTATGTCCAGGTTTCGCTTCCAGGGAGAAGCGTTCAGATATTGTAATTGCTCGTTGCTATCTTCATCATCGCTGTCAAAATCCCCCACTAAGGCCTTTTCCAATGCATCAGACTTTAGCATGTGATCGAGTTCCGAAGTAACCGCAGAATCAATCACATCCAATTTTAAGCACTCCTCCTCTTCTGTAGGGAATTTCATTGCCTTGAATACGTTGAAGGTCACATCCTGATCTTGGACCCGCATAGTAAGTTCCCCTTTTTGCACATCTATCAAGGTACGGCCAGTAGCCAAGAAAGGCCTTCCCAAGATTATGGGAATCTTCTTATCTTCCTCAAAATCCAGAATAACAAAATCTGCTGGAAAGAAGAGCTTATCCACCTTGACGAGCACATCCTCAACTATGCCCCTTGGGTAAGTGATGGAACGGTCAGCCAATTGTAGCGACATGTATGTGGGTTTTGGATCAGGCAGATCCAGCTTTTTAAAGAGCGACAACGGCATCAGATTAATGCTTGCTCCCAAATCACAAAGGCACTTGTCAAAAGTCAGATTGCCAATGGTGCAAGGAATGGTGAAGCTTCCTGGATCTTTCAGTTTTGGTGGTAACTTTTGCTGCAGAACAGCGCTGCATTCTTCCGTGAGAGCAACGGTTTCAAGGTCGTCCAGTTTCACCTTCCTTGAAAGAATAGTCTTCATAAACTTCGCATAACTAGGCATCTGTTCAAGAGCCTCCGCGAAAGGTATATTGATGTGAAGTTTCTTGAACACCTCCAGAAACTTCCCGAACTGTCTATCCAGCTTTTGTTGCTGCAATCTCTTAGGAAAAGGTGGTGGAGGATAGAGCTGTTTCTCCCCTGTATTAGCCTCAGGTAGAGTGTGTTCAACAGTAGTCTTCCTTGGTTCCGTCGCTTTCTCTTTTTACGTAGATTCTTCATCTCTAATTTTAGCTTCTACTTCTTTTGCCTTTTCAAAATCAGCTACTTTTCCAGACCTTAAGGTAATAGCCTTGACTTGCTCTTTAGCTTCCTTCCTGCCTGGTACTTCCGTGTCACTGGGAAGAGTGCCAGGTTGACGATTGAGCACTGCATTGGCTAATTGACCGATTTGATTTTCCAAGGTCTTGATAGAAACCGCCTGACTCTTGCACAACAGCTTAAGTTCCTCAAAATCAGCACTAGTAGGTGCAGCTGCACTTCCCTGTTGAGGATATGATTGCCTTGTAGCATACTGCTGTGGTTGCTGGAATCCAGGTGGGTTAAACTGTTTACTCACTCCTTGCTGATATGGTGGCTGAATAGCATTCTGATTATTTCCCCAGCTGAAATTTGGATGATTTCTGTTGTTAGGATGATAGGTCGCTGGCACAGGCTGCTGTTGTCGCTGATAATTATTCACATACTGAACAGATTCGTTGACAAGAGAACATTGATCCGTAGCATGAGAACCTGCACAAAGCTCACAAACCATAGCTATTTGATTAACTCCATACGTAGCCAGAGAATCAACCTTCATTGATAGCGCTAGGAGCTGGGCTGCAATAACGGTGGCTGCATCAACTTCCAGAATACCTGCTACCTTGCCTGACGTCATCCTCTGAGTTGGGTTTTGATGCTCATTTGCAGCCATCGTCTCTATAAGATTATACGCCTCAGTATAGCTTTTAGCCCATAAGGCGCCTCCAGCTGCTGCATCGAGCATGGGCCGAGATTGGGCCCCCAAACCATTATAGAAACCAGTGATTACCATCCAATCCGGCATTCCATGATGTGGATATTTTCTCAACATTTCCTTGTAGCGTTCCCAAGCCTCGCACATAGATTCTGTAGGTTGCTGCGCAAACTGAGTAAGAGCACTCCTCATAGCAGCAGTCTTTGCCATCGGATAAAACTTCACCAGAAACTTTTGCGCAAGATCTTGCCACGTAGTGATGGACCCAGCTGGTTCAGAATGTAACCAGTCTTTAGCCTTGTCCCTCAGTGAGAATGGGAAAAGCCTCAACTTGATAGCCTCATCAGTCACGCCATTATACTTAAAAGTGCTGCAGATCTCGACAAAATTCCTTATGTGCATGTTGGGGTCTTCAGTTGCCGCTCCTCCAAAAGAAACAGAATTCTGCACCATCTGAATAGTGCCCGGCTTGATTTCAAAGGTGTTAGCTTGAATAGCCGGATGAAGGATGCTTGACTGAATGTCATCAATTTTAGGCCGAGAAAAATCCATAAGAGCTGGATCAGCATGAACAATACGATCTCCCATATTTACTGGTTCTTTCTGCTCAGTTCCTGAATCCGAATTCTCAAAATCTAACTTCTCCGGAATATCAAGAACTTCGTCTGTCTCCTCAGCTGTATCTAAAGTCCTCTTGCGAGCACGAGAACGAGTTTGCATAAACGCTTGCTAAAGTACCTGAAACACAACCGGAAAAAAATAAGTAACTACTACGTTCTAATCACTGAGTCCTAATGACCAATGATGGTAAGTACATAAACTAAACAAATACGTCGAGTCCCCGGCAGCGGCGTCAAAAACTTGTTAGGGCGAAAACATGCACTAATATTCACGCAAGTATACGCGTTCGCAAGTAATATAAAATACTTTCTAGTTCGTTCCCTCAGAGACTCAGACTAAATTATTGTCTAATTAAACTCACTCACCAATGTATGATTACTTCTCAATGTTAAGACACTAACACTTAAAATTGTTGATTAAATATTAACTATAATTAACTACTTAATTAATCACTTAACTAACACTTCAATTTATCAATAATAAAACACTCATAAGATCACAACTTCATTATTACTTCCTTCTATAGCCATTGTTATTACCTTTAGCATGTGACAGTGATGATATTAATCGAATAACACGAAACTGATAAAAGCCAACTTTCATTGTACTAATACCATTCTACCAAGCATCCACAATTAAGATAGAAGTTGAATAGTCATCAATTATATTGAGTTCCCATATGTCTACAGAAATTGACAACACAACGATTTAAGAACAAGTTATTCCTTTTGATTACATAGGGCAAATAAAACTGTTAGAGTTACCCACTAATCATGCACAACGTACATGAACCTATGCTAGCATGGCAAGTTCTAAATCTCAAGATTCACCGTCGCTTCACAAGAGATTAACACCCTATCTTATATGTTCGCGACACACATAAGACGAATACGCACAACCAATACTAGATATCATGCAATCATCACACACTAAAGTATTAAACAATTAACTAAAGAATTCCATAATAAATCCGTTGCAACCCCATGATCACGATTAGCCCATAATAGCACTTATCGTCATCATGGGTTCATATGAAATCATGATAAACAAACACAAGAAAATAATAACTAAACTAATTATATTAAAACAGAGTACGTCACAAGAGTAAATAAGTTCAAAGCAAGAAAACTAGCATCCAACGTTACAACGAAACAAGAATCACAAGAATATATGCTTCCTCTTCGTTGCGGTGTGCTAAATCGGTCTTCTTCCTTATCTCTTTCGCTCCTTGCGTAAAAACACAATCTTCTTTAATCCACACTTGTGAAAACGTCTCAAATCTACTTATATAATAGTACCATAAAACTCAGATTACATAGAAGTGGAAACCAAACAGAAGTAGAAGTCCTAAAATAATTTGCCTTTTTTCCCGACCCTGCGCGGCCGCTCAGCATAGCTGAGCGGGCGCTCAGCTTGCTGCGCGGCCGCTCAGCAATGCTGAGCGGGCGCTCAGACCTCTACTGGAAAAATTCTGATTTTGCTCCGTTTCTTCGCCGTAATCTACCCGTTTCTTTCCTCTCGCAATGGTGAACACATGCCAAGCCTTATTCTTGATGATTCCTCCCCCGAAATGCAACTAAAATCCTGAAATGCATAAACACTAGAAAAACGCATCAAATACACAAAATACTTGATTTCAAGATACCAATTTAAGCCATTTTAAGACGCTCTAAGTGGTATAAAATGCCACTTATCAGGAGGTCGTAAAGAAATAGATTTGAGACAAAAAGATTTAATGAAAAAGATTATCCTCTTTCCCAAAATATATGTATATCCATTCACGATCTTATAATAAGAATAGAGGGTCATTCCATATGAATCGATAATTAGTTAAAAATTATGAACATAAATCATATTTATGAATAAATAATTCAGAATCAATATATACCCCCGTAAGGACATAATATGTGACGTCGAGTATACCCATGAATTGCATGGGGGAAATAGTTACTACCGCAAATATTTGAACAAGACGAGAAGATAAAAAAACTATCAAAACAACGCACATAACAACCATCGCCCATTTCACAGTAATTTTAAAATTTTCATTAAAATTTTCATTACTGTTAAAAATTAAAAATGTCTCGGTATGAAATGTTTAACTACCATCATTAATAATAATCATACCCCATTTCAATGATTTGGATCAATTCTTATTGCGTAGTTAATTCAAATCATTTATTTTAAATAGTAAAATGTTCGGTAAAGAAAATTAAAATAATATTTTTTTTATACTACAATCACTCTGAACACTACACGTTCTTACGTTTTTTTATAAATATACCCATATTCGTCAGCGACAAATATTTGTAAAATATATTTAATAAATATTAAAATACTTAAAATTAATATATAAGAACTGCCCGTGTCTTACACGGGTTTACGAGCTAGTTTTAACAATACAACAAATCAAATTTGTGATTCCATAAAAAATAGGGTTAATTGCACTTTGCACCCTACTACTATGTTTAAAAAACAAATTTGTACCAGAATTTTGGTAAATTCAGTTTGCACCCCTATACTTTAACTTTGGGATTTATTATGCACCCTTTTTCAGAATTTTGTCGAATTGGGTAGGGGTAAAACCGGAAATTTAAAAATATACTTAATCAAAATAAAATTTAGCTTGTCCAAATATTATTAAAAATTTTATATTATTTTATATCAACTATAAAATGATAAATTTTTAATTTTTAAATAGCACTATTAATTTTACATTCGATTTTCATTTTTTTAATATCACTTTTAAAATTTTATTACTCTATTTAATTAAATTTAATTATATAATCAAATTACTATTATCATTTAAAAAATTAAAAACTTAAAATTTTGTATCAAAATTCAATTTTTAACATTATATTAAAAGATATAAAATTAATTTACTTAATATTTTTGCTGAAAGGGGTGCATAATGAATCACAAAATTAAAATGTAGGGGTACAAACTGAATTTTTCAAAAGTTCTCGTACAAATTTATTTTTGAAACATTGTAGCAGGACGATTAAGTCTCAAAAATAATAACCACGTGGAGTCTAAGTGTAACAGTCACAAACACGCACGTGGAGTCTAAGTGTAACAGTCACAAACACGCATATACATGTATGGTAGTAGTAGAGATAGGTGGAGGAACACAGAGAATATGGCAGCAGCAGTGTCACAGTGTGGAGCATTCATAGAGAAATTCGTATTGAAGTCTCCGTCGTCGTCGTCATCATCATCATCTAGTCAAGAACTTCCTTTAAATGGTCTCACCTTTGCTGTCAAAGATGTGTGAGTCCACTCTATTCATTAAATTGTTCACTTTTACTTCTTATTTGCATGTTTAATCAGCTTGCTTCACTTTGTAGATTTGTGTGTTTTTTTTTGTGTGTGTGTGATTCTATTGGAGCAAAAGTTTGTCAATGTGTCTTAGAAAATAGACACTGGGACAAGTCAATCTATACTAGGCTGTAATCATAATTCTTGAACTCATTGCTGTTAATTGTCTATATATGGACCATTTTGGCAGCCGTATCTTATCCAAAATCTGATCTTTAAGATTTCCCATTGATTAATTATTATCACTGTTTTGTGTTAGGATTTAAGTACTTCAAAATTTGTGAGAATAATTTTAAAAATTGAATGTAAAACTAATAGTTTCTTGTAAGCTTAGCATAAACAATCTCGCTTCAAGCTCCAATTTTTCAAACAAACATATTCTTGAAGTTTATAACTAAATCCCAGTTCTGCATATATGAATTATATTTGAATTTAATTATTGGTGTAGTTATTGTCAAAATTAGTAGTGAGATGTAAGATTATATTTTCTTGTAGTGTTTGATAATATGCTTGATGGATATAGCACATGTTGGAGGCACTTTGCCATTTACCAAAGCTTTGGATGCTATATTAATAACCCTTTTGGTTTTATGTTGAACAAGATATGGTCACTTTTGAGTTTTGGGTCTTTAAAGAGTGTTTTTCGGGGAGATTATTTCTTGATGTAGTAAATGTAACTTTTGATATCAGATTTGATGTGGAAGGATATGTTACTGGGTTTGGCAATCCAGATTGGGCTCGCACTCATTCAGCTGCTACATCAACTGCTCCAGCTATAACGGCTCTACTGAGAGCAGGAGCAACATGTGTTGGCAAGACGGTGCTGGATGAAATGGCATACGGGTAAGAATAGCATCTCCACATATATAATCTAATTTGCAATCTACATGTATAATCTAGTTTGTGAGCGTGCTCATTTTTTGCCTATTAAATTTTATTGTACTAGTTTAACACACTGAACGAAATATAAAGAAAAGATAAACAAAGAAACTCATGTAAAACTTAACTGGACAACGTTCAGATTAGAATTGATTTTTTCTGCTGATGGATCACTCAACAATCAAACCTACTAGATTTCTTTACTTGTCAGCATGCTCTAATCATCCTCATATTACCTTTATTTCAAGTACAATTAATTAGTTACTGTTACCTATCACGATTTCACTTATCCAAGTTTCAGAATTAAGTTTGATTTTTTTATATTGCTCAATCTCTATTCATTTTTTTGTAAAACCATAAAGAATAATTCCATGAAGAAATATTAGTATCTTACTTAAAAATGTGAAATACTACAACCTAAACCTTTTCAAGCTTGTAGAAGAATTAGTTGACATTGTTTATTTTGGAGGTACTTCAAAATTTACAATGTACTTTGATTGAGTGGAAATTACATGATTTGGATATGTGATGAGTAAGTCGCTACTACGTCATTCTTCCTTCCCTATCTAGAGTATAATACTACTCTTGAGCTTCGTCTGTACTCAGCCACAGATTATCGTGTATATCACCAGTGTTTCGATACTACTTTGATGAAACCGAAATTGTATAATGTTTGAATATAAGTTTATAAACCACAAATTTTTTTTTTACTTTTGAAGCTTACCGAGCACCAGAAATTTGTAAAGAATTCTTGTTCAGTGTGAGAGTAAATCAATAAAAGAGAATTCATAATTTGTGTTTTTCAAGAGCTTCTAGAAATTTGTTCATTGTTTGCCTTAGTCTTTTGCACTACAATAGAGGATCCTAGATATTAACATGCGTAAAAGGTACATACTGATGGAATTTTTAAGCTTTGGCAGAGTTAGTGGAGAAAACAAACATTATGGAACACCCACCAATCCATCTGCACCAGATCGGGTACCTGGAGGATCTTCTAGTGGATCTGCTGTTGCAGTTGGAGCAGGAATTGTTGACTTTTCTTTAGGTAAAATATTAGACTTGTGATATTCTTTTATTCTTGCATTTAAACTAACTGAATTCAAGTTTATTGGCATAGGTACTGACACTGGAGGAAGTGTAAGAATTCCTGCATCTTATTGTGGGATTTTTGGATTTCGGCCCTCTCATGGAGTAATTGAAACTACTGGTGTTATTCCTATGGCACAGAGTTTTGACACTATTGGTGAGTATGCTGAACAGCTTAAACTAACTCGCATAGTTTACATATAAAAATCTAGGTGAAGGCGCATAGAAATCGAGCATTAGCGTTCACAGTTTTGCAAGTGATGAGTTGAGTGACATATATTCATGCCTCGGACTGGTGATTAATCTTGCTCCTGAAACCTTTTATATACTGCAAATCAATTTGTAATTGACACCTAAAATTTCATCATCAACGGGTATTTGCTTGCTGTTTCCATTTAGTATTTTGTTAGAAAAATTACTACTAAACTACAAGAGGATTTATGTTAGAAGAATACTAGTTACCTGTGTAATAGAGAAATCATGAAACAGTTGTTCTAGATTATAGAATACCTTATGTTTGGCAAGTTATACCTTTAACTCTCTACAGTTAATATTTCTCAGGATGGTTTGCTAGGGATCCTGTGTTATTGAATCAGGTCGGACGTATACTGTTGCAAATTCCCCAAACTGATCCTCTAAGACTATCTCGTATTATCATTGCTGAAGATTGTTTTAATCATGTTAGTCTTCCAAGTGATCGCACAACTGGAGTTCTTGCCAACTCAGTAAAAAAGTTATTTGGAGGTAATTAAGTTATTGTTTTAGACACTCTTCTTTTCGAGGAATATTAGTTTGCATCTAAAGACTAGTGAGAGATTTGTTTTTATTTTATGGTGTAATTCTATATATGTAAAGATATTAACCCATGTCCACGACTACATCTCCTTTCCTTTCTTTTTATCAATAAATGATGTTTCTCAAACGTGGGTGTTCTTCGTATGTTGATATAGGCGATGTTATAAGAAAGACTAGACTTGGTGACTATGTAGTGCAGAATGTACCAAGCTTAAAGCATTTCCGGTATAAAGTCATTGGAAATCAAGATTATGATACAGAATCTTTGGTATCTCTTTCGTACTCGATGCGTTTGCTTGTAAGGTGCACTCTGAATGGATCTTGATGCAGTGTTGTATTTGAAAATATACAAGTTGTTTGGTTATTGTCTTAATAAGTTTATACAATATAGTCATATTTTGACTCCTAAATTCCTATCCTGATATTTTTCAAAACTTAGGTATCAGCTGAAGAATAATCATGGTGAATGGGTCAGAACTGTTAAACCTGATTTTGATCTAAGAATGTCTGAACGTGTACAGGGAGCCCTTACAACAACAGAGAAAGATATTGAACATTGCCACTCTGTTAAGACCGAGTTCCGTGATGCTCTCAGTGCACTTTTAGGGGTTAGCCCTTCACTCTTTCACACAAATACACAAGAACACGTATAAATGCATCACAACACAAATTCAAATATTAGGATTTAGATCCCAAGACGGTGTAGAAACAAATATAAAATAAATTCAAGTTAGTACTGGTGTTGGCACTTTATGAACTGAATATAATTCACATTGGTAGATGACTTTGGCACTTCAGGAAGTAACTGAAATTCACATTGCTAGATGACTCTAAATAATACACTTCGTTTGGTTTGGAAAGGATCTAAACAGAAGTATGGTAGTGTATGGTAGTCTTTTACACGTCTGCCAAAGTAATAAATTAGGATTTCATGAACCAAAGTTTTGATTATTACAGAAATAATTTAAGAAAATGATTTCACAGGACTGTGAAATCCTTGCTATTCCTACGGTTCCTGGACCTCCCCCGAAATTACAATCGGAAGCACTAGTTTCATCAAAATCATTTCGTAACAGGAGTTATTTTAGCTTTCTATCTGTAGCAGCATTATCTGGATTTTGCCAGGTAATTAACGGAGAAAAATTAGCTCTCTCCATCTCACTAAGCTTATATCCTAATATTCTTTTCGGATATTGGTTTGCTTTGCAGGTTAGCATACCTCTAGGAAATCATGATGGTCTTCCTGTTTCAGTTTCCTTGGTAGCAAAACTTGGTTCTGATGGATTTTTACTAAATTTTGTTGAGTCCCTTGACGAAACCATTAAAGAGCAGATTGAAATGGCTGAGCAATTAATCAGCAGCTAAAGTTTGTGTTTGTATAAACACTATGGCAACCTTTAGACAAATATTATGGGCCATTAGTGTGAACTGAATGTAAATTTTGTTTTGGATATTTATTAATTTATTAGAATACAATATACAAATTGTGACACTATAAACAATTTATGATTTGAGACTAGTAGAATTATATTTATGTTGACACTGGTCAACATTGGGGGGTAAATAGGTAGGTACATGAGAAAAGATTCTCCTAATATTCCAATGGCAAAAGTTACTTAGTGTAGTCTCTAAAAATTTATGTTAAATTCATTTTTATATTTAAAGTATCTTTTAAATATATTTTTTTCCAAAGAAAATGAAATTTAATCGTTCATCATTACAAAATTGAATTGTGTAATAGTCACAATCCAAACACGATTATCTATAAAACAACTATACCTTACGTTTTATAGTAAGCTATTTTGTCCGCCGACCGTTTGATAAATTTCAAAGACACCCTGCGATCTTTTAACTCCATTAAGTTCTGTTTGCATTCCTCCACAATTCTGCCCAAGTAAACTTCTTGAATTACCAGAAAGCAGTCGGACTCCACCTCCACACCTGACCACTGCTGGTCCTTTATCCAGCTTGATGCTTCTCTAAATCCTATGGCCTCAGCCATTTATGGTTCCCTGCTACCTTGTTTACAGATTGGGACACCTTTTATCACTTCACCATTATGATTACGACCTATCATCGAGAAGCTACCTGTGAGTAAATATATTATTTATCAAATCTTCATCCCGATGGTTACTACCTGTGATCATTACAGATACAACCAAATTATTTGTAATGGATTCATTATCCGTTTGAATGTACGGGTCCTCAGCCTCTGGCAACCATGGATCATGACAAATACTAACATTTTGTCCTGAACCAACTCTGCGAACTGCACCTTGTTTCAGTAGCACATGAGCCTCCATAATATTCCGTCATATGTAGCTTGGGTTAGCACCAGTACCAGCAGCAAGAAACGTGGCATTTGGATAGTAACACACTTAAAAAAAATTCGACTAATCAAGCTTTTCGGGTGCACTATTAACCTCCAGCCTTGCTTCCTGAGAAGGGCAACATTAGAATCATGTAAATTTCTAAAAACCCAGACCACTATCTGATTTACTTTTACTCATTCTCTCCCAATTCATCCAATGAATACCCATATCCTTCTTTGTATCAGATCTCCACCAAAATTTACACGTAACACGCTCCACATCTCTGCATAGTTCCACGGGAAGTAAGAACACACTCAGAGCCTAATTTGGTAAAGCTCGAACAACAGTTTTTAAAAAATTATCTCCTTTCCGCCCTTCGATAGGAACATCTTATCCCACCCCTGAATTTGATCCTGCATACAGTGTTATAAATAACCAAGCACAACCGATTTATTCTGTCCCATAGTGTTTGGGAGCCCCAAATAGGTGCTATTATCAGCTGCTTCCTGAAATGTTAAGCTAGCGCTCAACTCATTCTAATAAGCTTCACTTCAAATTTGTACAGGTTTGAACACATGACTGAACAAGGAAAAAAAGGGTTCCTTATACGATTGAACAAGTAACTACTTATGGGAACAAACTCTACTGGCGATGATATTGCAGGAGGGTGCTGCTCAGGAACAAAGGCTTCTGGGACCCTTTTATTGCCTAAATATTGAACATGCACGAGAAACAATACTGCCTGTGTCAGAATATACATCTGCGGAAAACAATTCTGCCTGTGTTGGATATATTGCAGGGTTCATTTGGGGCACTGAAGAATCCTGGATAGATTTGTTTCTCATGTATACAATCCTTCTGTGGAAGTTTGAATGTACGTACAGACGAAACAAAAGAAGGGCTGGCTGCAGGACAGTACTGAGGAAGTAGACGACCAGATAACGAAATCCAGATGCATTACAAATGGTAATTTGCATATTCTTCCACTTGTAGGCTAATTAGACCAAGATCCCTTGCCCTTTTTTGGCGTCTGAAGTTTGTATTATTTTATTTTTCTTCTTCTCTTTGACTTTTTTGTTCATTGTAATGTTAGGGGTTGGAAGAGCAATCAAATGTTAATTGCAGGTAGTTGAATGTCATGGACGCTTCGTTCGAGTTCAGACTGTGTAACGCCCCAAATCCGGGGTCATACTATGAAACCTCAATCCAAAATTAACCTGTTTAATCAATAAATAAATGCTAGCAACTGAAATATATCAATAAATAAATGCTAGCAACTGAAATATAGCATCTCTGACCCCAAACTACACCCAAGATCATTTAAGATTACAGTTCTAGAAACAAGAATTCCAAATTCCATAAATAATTTTTTTCTCTTTCTTTACAAAATTCTTTTCAACAACTCTCAATCTCAAAACTTAACCCGCTAGTATAACTTTGAAAAGAAGTATACTAGGCCCTACTATAAAATACACAATTATAATATAATATAATATAAACAGCTTTACACAATAGAACTTACACTAGTCTGCAAACCCTGGACCAACCACCTTCCAAAAGTTTCTTCTTTGCTTTCTCGAAATTACGTGGCTAAACAGCGCAAGCTAATCCTCACTGGAGGTTAAAATTTGAAAACAGGAAAGTATGAGCGAAAGAAATACTCAGCAAGTTCATTATAGAATATATAACGTCTTTTGATATAAAAACCGACATCTGCAATAGCGCAGAACATTTTAAAATCATAATTGCTGAACCAAAAAAATTATTAAAGATTCGGATAATTGTTTCTCACTATATTCAAAACTTTTTTTGATATTTTCGAGCGAAATGCTTCAACAATACTTTGAATCTTGACGAGAATAAAACTCGTAAAACCGTGTTTACGGAAATATAGTAAACAACAATAACATGAAACAATGATTATGGACTGAATCAAAAGCTTTATTCAAAACCGAACTCTTGATATTAATATTCATTTTGTTGTCATATCAAATTAGATATTAACACGAATTTTGATGCTCACAATATCCCATACTGAAGTCAACATCAATCATCTATACTAATACCATCTTTGATATTTAACAACAATCTAAATATCCATACCAATCAGAAACTGAATCAAAACTACATATCACCTTTTATCCGAAACCAAAACACTTGATAAATCATTTATTATATGATTATCAGACAATATAATAATTTAGATTGGAATCCCCGAACGACGGTGTGTTACCTCCGGTGATTAGCCGCGGAGCAACACCAGTATGCCGAAGCATATCCAACTAAACAAACGGGGCACCCGAGGCACATATTGACCTAGCGAGGTATTATATCCTGTATAATACATGGCTCTCCGCTGGACCGCCGCCACGACCTCTAACGCAATTAGTAACCATCCAATCTTAAAACTTTTTATTGAAAAGGGGTCATAAAACTCGACACCCAAAATAATTTTATTCCCCCATTCACTTGGGAAGGAATACTCGCAACCAAATCATTTTTCTCAAAATCCAACACATTTATAAGTCCAGTAATTTGATAAGTAAAAAAAATATTTAACTATTCTGAACATAGAATAGTAGAGAGTACTTGCATAGTAAGCATTTAACTCAGCGATATGTAAAACATTTATCTATTCTGTGCTGAGAATAGAATAGCAATACTTACATAATGATAAGCAGTTGAGTATGAAAAATATTGAACTATTCTGAAATTAGAATAGTGCATGAAACTTGCATAATAGGATTCAAAATAAATATCAGTTGAACGATAAGTGATGATAGGGATACTTGCCTTTGGTTTTTAGCAGTTAGTCACACTCGTAATGACACATCTACTCTGACATTCTGTCTCAAAATATCACCGTCTTTCTTTTCAACACTTTACTGATATGGTGCTCCTGCGATTGCTAGAAACCAGATATCCCATACCATTCCATCACACTCTTTATCCAACGCATTGTCCTGATCAATTCGAATGATCCGCATCTATAATTAAAAGATACAACTTTAACCGTCTAAACGACAATTACCCGACGAAATATGCATAAAAATCCTATCGTCTACCCATACGATAACCCACACATAAAGAAGACAGTCAAACACATGACTCTTGACCTACGTACAGATATAATTCACATAGCACGTAAACAAATAACTCACATATCACATATGACTCAGTTCGTCAAAACATTCGACTCGGTATGTTTAAAACTGAAATTGGGTCAAAAATATGATTTATCGATCAATAATCGACTCAGAATGACTTGTAAAACAAGCGAACTTTCGAAACAAAAGGATTTGGGTCTCTAAAGTATTTTTAATGAAAGCGGAATATTTTTCTGAGTGTATACGCGTTCATTTTGTATTAAACGGACGAACGGTTTATTTAGTACGAATAAAATAAGAATAAATAGGAAATAATCAATTAATAATAATATTAATTGATTTTAAATACCTATATATAAATTTTAAAACCTCAAAATATATTTTAGGAATTATTTGAATTAATTCTAAATAATTTACATTTTATTTAACTATTTATAAATAAAATCAATTGATTAAATGATTTAATCAATTAATCAAATTCATAAATAATTACATAAAATAAATTATAAATAATTAAATCAAATTGGATTTTTGAAAATAATAAAAGAAAATAATTTTTGAAATTTATAATAATTAAGAAAATAATTTTTAGAATTTAAAATAATTAATAAATGATTTTTAAAATTAAAATAAATGATTTCTGAGAATAAGAAAAAGAATTTTGAATTATTTTTAAATCAAAATTTCTGGAAACACAATTGTAAATGGGGTTTGGGGTTTTAGGGAATCAAATTCGGGTCAGGAAATAACTCGCTGCGTTGATTCGCGGGTCGCCAAGAATCTCACCGGATTCGGGTTGAGTTCACCGGAATCTAGGCTTGAACCCAGAAACCGGCGGCTCCGCCAGAAACCGGCAAGCCTCCGTTGTGTCCCAAAATCACATCCTCTCGTCCCGTTTTAATGCCAATTAACTCTAATAGCTTCGTACAATTCAACTACACACACAACAGCCACACACAACCCTAACGTCAATTTCTCCGATGAAATTATGCAAAAAAAAATAATCCGACCACAACCTCGAGTTCTCCGATCAACTACCTAATTCGTTCAAATCTTAACCAAAAAAAATACCACGCATGTCAAATAGAAGCTCAGGATACGTATAATCGAACCCAATGATCATAATCAACAACAAATTCATGAACAATCCAAAAATTGAAAACAAAGAAATGATTAAAACAAATAACTCGACTTAGCTTTCTGGAAACAAAATAAACATAAAATTAACAAGAATCTACTCAACAGATCAAGGTGAAGCTATTACCATCATCAATAACATTCAAAAACCCCCAAAAATCCAAAAACTCGAATTCAAGTTTACGAACATGAAAAATCGAATTTAAGATTCGATTACCTTCAGATAATGAAATTGATATCAACACAAAGAGCTCGATGAGAGCTTCAGATTGGTTATTTGTTAGTCCCTTAACAATATAGCAAGAATTACAGAAGGGGGGTTGAATGGAATTCTAGAACCTTTTTTTTGAAATAAAAATGTTCAACTCAATTATGGATATATCTGTTTTGATTAGCACAATGCGGAATGTAAACTTGAATGAATCAAAACATAAGTAATTAAAAATAAGAGTCTTTAAAAACTTTCTGGTGGATTTAAACAATTCCACCAGAGATATATATAATATATCGAGAGGACTCTGTGTGCAGAAAAGCTCACAGCTGCTTACAAAATAGAACTGCTGAGAATACAGGAAATGCTAAAGATAGTGCTTACAAAGATTTCTCTGTTTTAGTTTCTTAGCTATCTCAGTTATTTTTCTATTTGCTACTCTCTTGGTTTATATATTACCAAGATTACAAAGTCAAAAGAACTGAACAAATATAAAATCTAACAATCTTGATCTTTGCTGCTTTTCGTCCTCTATTACCCAGTTAATGGGCTTCCACAGTGTGTTTGTATCCAACTCGACGGCTGTGTGTCAGCTTTCACTGTTCAACTGATGTTTGAATCTTGATATGATCATCCGTCGACTTTCAGATCATCCGTCGATGACTTAATTGATCATCCGTCGACTGCTATGTTAAACATCCGTTGATAGTCATTTGATCATCCGTCGAAGCTTTGTTAATCATCCGTTGATAGCTATTTTGGCATTTGACTTCATTTCACTTATACAGAATTACAAGACATTGTTTATGTACAGTTAATCAACCTATTCTGCATATCTAGTTAAAGTCAACATGACTTATATGCTACCACAGATTCTATACAAAGGTGCATACAACACTGTGCTACAAACTTATTATTACATAAGCTACTCACTCGATGGATAATAAGTTAATCATCCGTCGGGACTATAATGAGTTATCCGTCGGGACTATAATTCTTATCCGTCGAGTGCTACATAATTTCACTAAGTAAAATCTACTTAGACATTTTGTTTAAGTGATCATCAAGTACACAACATATTCACAACAATCTCCCCCAATTTATGTCTACTGGAATTGTAGCCATAAATAAAGAGACACTTGATGATCACAAAACATCCTTAACATATATCTTTAAAGATAAGTAGATAAAACTGAAAGTGCTTCAATTTAAACAAAATGTACAAGGTTTGGCTCACAGTCATTTCAAGATGCTCCTCTAGCCTGAGCAGATTTTTCTAGTTTCTTGAAGGTCTGGATCTTCTTCCAAGCTTTCTGTTGTTTTCTTCAATTTGATTCTGGAGCTGTCTGTGGAATTCTAATTCATCAGATTCTGAGAGATCTAACATTTCTTGCATCTCCAAGAGAGTCTCATTGCTAGAGATACTCAATTGGTCTTCTAGTCTGAAGAATCTTCTCACACCCTTGTCATCCATGAACTCCATCAGCCAGTAGGGCCTTAGATGTACTCTTCTCCCTGTGTATGGGATGATAAGAGTCTTGGGAAGTGCATCTTTGGCTCTAACACTCCTTAGCTCTTCAATCTTCTTCAATACTAATCTTCTTGCAGTTACATTGAACCCAAAGTTTTTCTTGAAGGATGAATAGACTTTGATCAACACAGCTTGGCTTTCTTGAAGTATCCTGTGAAGAGGCCACTGAATCTCCCTTCCTCCTTTGTACTTGAACACCAACCTTTCGGGTAGGTTTCTTTATGCATCAATTTCCCTTGCCTCATCCAGCTCCTCCAGATAAAGGTTTAGGTCTGAGAATTCTTTGATGTCACACAAGTACAAGTAGTCTCCACTGTTGATCTTGGGTTGAGCTTTGACTACTGACTTGGATTTGAGAGGTGACAACTTCACTTTCTTGACTGCCCTTGATTTTGTCCTTCTTGGCTTAGTAAGAATTGGCAAGTTGAAGTCAGGAATTGGTAATTTATCCCACTCTATTGGCTCATCCTTTGGCACAATAGGCTCTCCATGTATGTTCCTGTAGGGGTCCACCACCCTTATGTCTTCAAATACCGCAGAGGGCTTTGATGCTTGAGTTTCAGCTTGAGTGGATTCCTTTGGAAATTGATCTTCCAAATCCTTGTCAACAACATCCAACTTCCTTTTTGTTCTTTTAGCCAGTTCTTTCTTTCTTGGGGATTTCTTCTGTTCTTCAATCTTCTTCTTTGATTCAGTAGTTTGAGATGGTTGAGAGGGAATTTGTTGAGAAGAATTCACAGCCTGTAGCTTGGCCAAGATAGCAAACTGTTCTTTCTTTTGTTTAGACTTCTTTGCATCTAGAGCAACTTGCCTCTTTTCTTGCTTCAATCTGGCTTTTTCTTCTTCCTTTGCATGAGCAAATTGTGGATGTCCAGCTACCACACAAATTTCCTTCCCATTTCTGAATATCTTTGCAATTCTCTTTCTCGAGGCTGAATCAGCTGGATCTTTGTAGAGGAGAATAGATCTTGACAGAAGCTTCTTTTCATCAGGCATGGGTGTCTCATACACAGTATCCATAGGGTTCTTCAAAGATGACTTTGGATAGTTTGCCCTTGGTTTAAGAATTATCTCAGCCTTTGTAGTCTTGATGCTGGAAGATTGTCCTTTCTCTAGATAGTTCATGCTCATCTCATTCACACTGATTGGCTTGACATTAGAGTGATGGATGGTTGACTGAACTGGTTCCTTGACTAATTCAAACTTTTTTTTATTTCCTCATCAATCTTTTTCCAGTTGATCAGAGTCAACTTTCCTTTATCAGCATCTTTCAAGTTTTCTGCTGCTGCATTAATAAGATCTATACCATCTGCAACTGGTGGCTTGGAGATAGTAATTGAAGGTACAATTACTTTGCTGATTTGAATTAGAAGTTTCTCCCCCTCAGTTGTCTCTTTCTCCCCCTTACTTGATTCTCTCTCCCCCTTTTTGTTATCATCAAGTGGAGGAGTTAGGCCTTGTGCTTTAGCCAGTTGCATAAGAAGATTTGTCTGAGTCTGTTGATTTTGAAGAAGTAGAGCCACTGAATTTTCAATAACTTGAACTCTGTTCTCCAGCTTGGCTATCTTCTTGTCAGAATCTGATTCTCTCCTTAATCTCAGTAATAGATCTTGCATGGTACCATATGGCATTACTGAATCCAGCTTCTCAGAGTTATATGTCTTCAAATCAGCTATATCTCTTTTCAATTCATCCACACTGAGATTCTGTCTTAAGTGTTGGATCTTCATTAAATGTAAAGAGTCTAGGTGAGCTTGAAAAACAGCCTTGGTACCAGCATCTGAAGCTTCCTGAAGGGCCTGTTGAATAGCTATTACTTGTTTGACCAAAGACACCTCAAATTGTCCTGGTGAAGATTTCTTTGCCCATGCCCATTCAGGTAAACTTAAAGCAGAACTTGGGTCTTCAGCTCCCCCTAAGTTCATGCTTCCATCCAAAGAACCAGAGTCATCATCATCAGAATTTACTCCAAATTCTTCAGATGGCTCTCCAGCTTGAGAAGGCATTCTGTTCACAGCAGCTTTATCTCTTTGAAGAGATTTTTTGGTGTGCACTAAATTCAAAGTCTGCTCTGCCTCCACATTGCCCTGAGCAGCCAACAGTTGATAGGCTGAAACAGGGTGAGTAAAAGTGTCAGCATCCAAGGAAATGTTATCAATTACAGCTTTGTAATGTTGCTGAAATTGTCTTTCCTTTTCAGCATCATCCACAATTATTGACTCACTAGCAATGGCTGGTTCCATCCTTATTTCTCCAGTACCTGCCTTTCTCTCATATTCTCTCTTTTGTTGCATCAGGGTCTCACCTTGGCTCCCCACCCTCACACCCTCACCTTCACCTACTAAGGTGGGACTCCTCTCACTCACTTTTGCCAATCCTGAATGAATGGATTGCTGAGATTCACTCTTTTCCTCTCCTTTTACCTGGGAGCAACCCAGCCTCTCACTCAATGCACTCTC
Source organism: Apium graveolens (assembly GCF_009905375.1). Taxonomy (NCBI): domain Eukaryota; kingdom Viridiplantae; phylum Streptophyta; class Magnoliopsida; order Apiales; family Apiaceae; genus Apium; species Apium graveolens. The sequence goes on from NC_133647.1 coordinate 73,285,459, forward strand.
CTCTCTCAGTCCTAAGAGTGATTGTATTACCACCAAATCTTCTACACTTGAAATTATTGAAGTTTGAAGTTGTACAGAGACACTCGACGGATAAGTGATATCCGTCGGGTGAGTGGTAAAGCTATCCGACGGATAACTGCTGTTAAGCTTATCCGTCAGGATACAATCACTACTCGACGGATGAGCAATATCCATCGAGAAAGTAGAAATGAATGAGGTGGGAAGAGAAACTATTGTTGACTCTGTGTTGATTGAAGTTATTTGAGGCACATATGTCACAATAGAATCTGAAAGAATTGGCAAGTGAGCCAACAAATCATCTAAAAGATGATGCTCACTTGCACTAGATTTTGGCTTCCCCAACAGAGTTAAAGAAGGGGAATCAGGAATTGAAGTGTTTATCATGTCCACTTTCAGTGAGTTAGTTGGTGAGTATTGTGTTTCTGTGGCTTCTATTATGACAGATTTTGGCTGTGACTCCACATTTATTGGAGCCACATCAATCTGAATTTGAGAAGGTGCAGGGACTGTGTCTTTAGCACCAGTTTGCACTAAGTGTGTGCCCTGTGCATCCCCAGTTGTTTTGGATTTCTTCTTTCTAGTGTAAGTTTGGGGTGAGCTTGTGTCCCTAACCCTCTTGGCCTGTGCTCTTGGATGAGAGCTTTGTTCAATAGCCACATCCTTTTGGGAGGATGCAACTAGAAGTGAGTTTTTGTCCTTTTTAAGCACTGCAGTTTGTTGGGAAACTGCAGTGTGGCTAGGCTGGGATTCACTCAACTCTCCAACCTTATCCTTGGGGTTTCTTTGATGTTCACCCCTTCCCTCACCTACCTTACCCTCCTTCACACTCCCCTCTTTGGCTTTGGTAGATTTTTCAACTGGTACCTTTTGAGAGATACCAGAGGGGGTTTTCTTTGATTTGGATTTAGAAATTGCAGTTGTTTTGGCAGCTTTGGTAGGCAACTGTTTGGTCATTGTCACAGTTGCCATAGCTATGCCTGAAGTTAAAGAAATAGAGGAGATTGGAATAGTTGAGGGTATGGATGAACTTACCTCACTTACCTGAGGTGTCAGCATTACAGGAAAATAGAACATTGGCACATCCCTGTGATGGTTGGCTCTGTTCAAGTCTGCAATGATTCTTCTCTCTTGAACCCAACAAGCTAATTTATTGTCAGGGTTCTCAAGTACAATCTCTTGACAAAGATGGTTAGCCAAAAGCATAAAAAATCTAGCATAGTAAACATTCTTTCCTCTTTTGGCTAAGTCACCTAATTTAAAACCTAACTCATACACAATAAGGTCACTGAAATTGTAAAATTTGTCTGTAACTAGCATGTATAGCATGTTAAGCATGGAAATGTTCACAGAATCAAAATTACTGATTTTTCCAGAAAAGACTTTAGTTACAACATCACACAAGTAACTCCATTCCTTCCTAAGACCTAGTCTTCTAATTTCACTTAGTTTTGCAGTAGGAAGAGCATAATGAATGAAATTGAGCATATTGACAATATCAGTGTCAGTGTGTGGTGCAGTTACATTATCATCAGGAATCTTGAAACATGCTTTTATTACATCACTATTGATACAGAAATCATTACCTTTGATGGTCAGAGTGATTGTTTTGTCAGTAGAGTTGTAGATTGTTGTTGTCCACATCTCCTCAACAACTTCACAATAAATTGTGGGTGATTCCAGCATGGCAAAACTTAACTTGCAGTTCTTTACGAAGTCCATCATCTTATGATAGTCTTCAGATTGCTAAATCCCCTTATTGACCAAAGCGGTGAAGTTGTTCTTCTCATAGATGAACCCAGTCTGTAACATGATCTTTACTACGGGTGCCATTGTTAGAGAAGAAAAGCTTGAAGAGAAAGAGGATTTTTGCTTGAGAGAGAATGAAATAACACAGTTGAATTTGAGAGTGATAAAAGAAAATGATTAGAATGAATTAAGCTTTTATACTTTACTCAAAATCAACGGATAAAAATAATAAATAGAAGTAAATTACCCAAAAGAAATTACCTAAAACAACCATTTTAAAATAAACTGTAAAAATTCCACCCATTATCCGTCGTGTAATGCTTACAAACTGTAAGTATACTCGATGGATAATGTTCAGGAAATTAACAGTTAAGATTTAGACACTTCGACGGATGAGGATAAGCTGTTATCCGTCAAGCTTTAAATACTCCAGAAAAGTAATTGATTTTTATTTACAATTTGTATATCGACGGATGACTCAACTCGATGGATAATGGTCATCCGTCGAGATGCAAATTTTGAATTAGCCAAAATTTTCATCCAAGACTAAAAATCAGTTAAATTTCTGGCTACTTTTCAACTTGCAAGATAATTCAGATAAATTCAAGAGTAATTAAGCATACCTAACTCACTTACCAACCTAGAAAAGGTGGATTCATCCAGTGGCTTGGTAAAAATATCTGCAAGTTGCTTCTTACTTGGAACAAAATATAACTCTACAGTACCATTCATTACATGTTCCCTTATGAAATGGTACTTAATGTCTATATGCTTTGTCCTTGAATGTTGCACTGGGTTTTCAGTGATGGCAATTGCACTTGTGTTGTCACATAAAATAGGAATCCTTTCAACTTACAAACCATAGTCTAGCAATTGATTTTTCATCCATAAAATCTGTGCACAGCAACTGCCAACAGCAATATATTCAGCTTCAGCTGTAGAAGTAGAGACTGAATTTTGCTTTTTACTGAACCAGGACACAAGCTTGTCTCCTAAAAATTGACAGGTTCCTGTTGTGCTTTTTTTATCAATTCTGCAACCTGTATAATCTGCATCTGAATAACCAGTTAGATCAAAACCAGAATCTCTAGGATACCAAATGCCAAGTTTTGGTGTTCCTTTGAGATATCTGAAAATTCTCTTAATAGCTATCAAATGAGACTCTCTAGGATCAGCCTGAAATCTAGCACACAAATATGTAGCAAACATTATATCTGGCCTACTAGCTGTTAAGTACAGAAGTGAGCCAACCATGCCTCTATAACTTGAAATATCCACAGACTTTTCAGTAGTGTTTAGTTCAAGCTTAGTCGCAGTGGCCATGGGAGTTTTTGCAGATGTGCAATCCATTAGATCAAACTTCTTTAAAAGATTAAAAATATATTTAGTTTGACTAATGAATATTCCATCACTAACTTGCTTAACTTGTAAACCAAGAAAGTAAGTTAGTTCTCCCATCATACTCATTTCATACTTACTTTGCATCAGTTTGGCAAACCTTTTACAAAGTTTCTCATCTGTAGAGCCAAAAATAATGTCATCTACATAAATTTGGACAAGTATGCTAGAGCCATTAACATTTCTGAAAAATAAAGTTTTATCTACAGTACCTCTTGTGAAGTGATTTTCCAAAAGGAACTTTGATAAAGTGTCATACCAGGCTCTAGGTGCTTACTTCAGTCCATAAAGTGCTTTCAGTAGATAGTAGACATACTCTGGGAAATTTGGATCTTCAAAGCCAGGAGGTTGACTTACATACACTTCTTCCTCCAAATCTCCATTCAGAAAGGCACTTTTGACATCCATTTGATAGACCTTGAAATTGGCATGGGCTGCATAGGCTAAGAAGATTCTGATGGCTTCAAGTCTTGCAATAGGAGCAAATGTTTCATCAAAATCTATCCCTTCTTGCTGACAGTAGCCTTTAGCAACCAATCTTGCTTTGTTCCTTACTACTATGCCATTTTCATCCATCTTGTTTCTGAATACCCATTTGGTGTCTATTGGATTTTTTCCTGTAGGCTTGGGTACCAGCTTCCATACTTTATTCCTTTCAAATTGGTTTAGCTCCTCCTGCATAGCTAAAATCCAATCAGGATCTAACAAGGCTTCTTCTACCTTCTTTGGTTCTTCCTTAAACAGGAAGCTGCTGTATAGACATTCTTCTTGAGTTGCTCTCCTGGTTTGAACTCCGGAAGAAACATCACCAATAATCAGTTCAAAGGGGTGATCTTTTGTCCATTTTCTTGGTTGAGGTAGACTAGCCCTGGATGAAGAGACCTCAATATTGTCTTGATGTGTGATTGAGTTTTGATTGCTAGAAACTCCCCCTGAGTTTGTGGATCTTTGATTTGAGATTGGGGTACTTTCTATGGGTGATCTGCCTTGACTTCCTGCTCCTTTTGATAACCCGACGGATGGTGAATTTTGAGTACCGACGGATGAGGCAGGTTGTCTTCCGACGGATGAAGCATTATGTAACTCGACGGATGTTGAGTTTTGTGCTTCATTTGTGGTAGATTTGTCTGCATTATCCTTAGACACAGTTTCTTGATCACTCTCATCATCACTTTCATCACTGACCATCTCAACATTGTCGAATTTGAGGCTCTCATGGTAATCTCCATCTTTTAGTCCTTCAATCTTTTTGTCATCAAACACAACATGTATAGATTCAACAACAATGTTGGTTCTTAGATTGTAGACTCTATATGCTTTACCAACAGCATATCCAACAAAAATTCCTTCATCTGCTTTAGCATCAAACTTCCCATTTTGATCAGTTTGATTTCTCAGAATATAGCATTTACAGCCAAAGACATGAAGAAAGTTTAGAGTTGGCTTCTTGTTCTTGAACAATTGATAAGGTGTCATGCATCTTGCTTGATTAATCAGGGAGATGTTCTGAGTGTAGCATGCAGTATTTACAGCTTCAGCCCAGAAATAAGTTGGTAATTTTGATTCTTCAAGCATTGTCCTTGCAGCTTCAATAAGAGATCTATTCTTTCTTTCCACTACTCCATTTTGTTGTGGAGTCCTTGCTGCTGAAAAATCATGCAAGATCCCATTTTCCTCACAAAATACTCTCATGACATAGTTCTTGAACTCAGTTCCATTGTCACTCCTGATTCTTCTAACTTTGAAATCAGGATGATTGTTAACTTGCCTTATGTGATTGATGATGATTTCACTAGCCTCATCTTTGGACTTTAGGAAATAAGTCCAAGAGAACTTTGAGAAATCATCTACAATTACTAGGCAAAATCTTTTCTTTGAAATTGACTATATATTGACTGGTCCAAACAAATCCATGTGAAGCAGTTGCAGAGGCTCTTCAATTGCTGAATCAAGTTTCTTCCTGAATGATGCTTTAATCTGCTTCCCTTTTTGGCAGGCATCACACAGTCCATCCTTTGTAAACTCCACCAGAGGAATGCCTCTAACCAGCTCTTTCTTTACCAGCTCATTCATGGTTTTGAAGTTCAAATGGGATAGCTTCTTGTGCAATAGCCAACTTTCATCCTGACTTGCTTTACTAAGAAGACAAGTTACAGATACTGCTTTAGTTGAGTTGAAGTCAGCTAGATACATATTTCCTCTTCTCACACCAGTGAGAACCACTTTGTTGTTTTGATTATTAATCACAACACAGGTTTCTTTGTTGAAGGTTACTGAGTTGCCTTTGTCACAAAGCTGGCTGATACTCAACATATTGTGTTTGAGACCATCCACTAAGGCAACCTCTTCAATGATGACATTGTCCTTTGAAATCAAGCCATATCCCACAGTATAACCTTTGCTGTCATCTCTAAAAGTGATACTTGGGTCAACTCTCTCTTCAAACTTTATGAGCAGGGTAGAATCACCAGTCATGTGTCTTGAACAGCCACTATCCAAGTACCAAAGATTCCTTTTGTTTCCCTGCATACATCAAAATCAAATCAAGTTGATTTTGGTACCCAAGTTTCCTTGGGTCCTGCCTTGTTAGCTTTCTTCTTCTGTTTCTTAGGTCTTAACTCATTTGACTTAGGAATTTCATATTCTTCCTTAGTCATTTAGGTTGGGCCTTTGAAACTACTAGATGCACCAGAATTATCATGCATGTTATGGCTAACAGGAAATGGCATGCTTGGTGCAAATATGTTATTCCAGTAAGGCATGCTAAATGACATTTGAGGCATATTGTATGCAGCATAATATGGATTAGTTGCAAATGGCATGTTAGCAAACTGTGCATTCATGTTCTGTGTAGGCATAGCATTAACAGGCATGGGAGGCATGGCATTCATGTTAGAGAATTGAGGCTGAACAGACATGGGAGTAGGCATGGCAGATTTACAATTAACAGACAAAAGATTTACACTACCACACTTGACACAGATTTTTCTAGGAGCATATTTGTCAGGTGTGTAGTTATTGTGTTTGTTAATCCCTACTTTACCATTCCTACTGTTTTTCCTTTTAGTCTCTGTTTTTACCTCTATCTTCTCAAGTCTGTCACTTAACTGTTTGACAGTCATGTGACCAACATTAGCCTTCTTCCCTTTCTTGGCTTAACTTGACTCTCCTGAAACAAAGTTCTTGGAAACAGACCCATACTTATCATTTAGCTTGGTTAATTTGGCTTTGCTAATGGGTTTGCTTACAGCCGACGGATGAGGATTTTTATCATTCGACGGATAATACTTTTTTTTATCCGACGGATAGTCCTCATCATCCGTCGAGTCTACATCTGTCAGCAACCCATCCACCAAAATAGGTTCTAGTTTCTCCTTATTCTTTTTCCAGGCTTCATCACAAAAAGATTCAATTCCTTGAACCTTGGTGATTTGAGCATGAACATCTCTGGATGTTTTCCATGCTTTAATCACCTCTTGTTCACGATCGAGCTGCTTCTTTAAAATTTCTTCCTTTTTCAAGGACTCAGTTAATTCCTCCTTGGCAATTCTACACTCAATTTTTAGTTTCTCAAACTCAACAAACTGAGACTCAAGCACATTATTCCTCTCACTCAAAAACAAGTTGTTTTCTTTGATTTTAGCATTTTCTTTAGTGAGGGACTTAAGTGTAACACACAAATGATACAATTTTGTAGACATGTCATTTATTGCATCATTACACTCAGCTTTAGATAAATGTGCAAGGTTTGTAGTGATTACCTGATTGCTTGAGGAACTTGTCTCTGTTTCATCAGACTTGGCCATAAGGGCTAGATTGACATAGCTGACATCCTCATCTTCATCCAAACCATCAGCTGCCCAGTCATTCTCTTGTGTAATAAAAGTTCTTTCCTTCTGTTTGAGTAGATCAAAGTATTTTTGCTTATAATCCACAGACTCAAACCTTTTCTTACTGGAATCTGACTTTCTACACTCATTTGCAAAATGCCCTGCTAAGCCACATTTGAAACACTTGAATTTTGATTTATCCACCATATTTCTATTTGGCTTGGCAGCTCCAAAGTTCTTCTTGAACTTGAGCTTGGCAAATCTTCTTGAAAGGAATGCTAGGTGCTCATCAATGTCCTCCATGTCATCTTGGCTCAATGAATCTTCATTTTCTGCAGCTAGCCCTTTACCCTTGCTTTCACAGGCCTTTGAAGTTGATTCCACAGCTTCCATCTTCACTTCCTTCTCCTTTTCCAGATCAGCAACTAGTGCAATGGATCCTCCTTTCTTCTTTCCTCTCTCCATTCTTTCATCCTGCTCTATTTCAAGCTCATAGGTCTTCAGAATGCCATACAGTCTTTCCAAAGTAAACTCCTTATAATCTTGTGAGTTTCTGAATGAGACTGTCATTGGTTTCCATTCCTTTGGAAGAGATCTGAGAAATTTCAGATTGGAGTCTTTAGTCTGATAGACTCTTCCATGCAATTTAAGAGCATTTAGTAGCTTTTGGAATCTACTAAAAATGTCAGTGAGTGACTCACTTTCTTCATTGTGAAAATGCTCATATTGCTGAATCAGGAGCTGCATTTTATTTTCTCTTACTTGCTCAGTACCATCACAGATTATCTGTATTGTGTCCCAAACTTCCTTGGCAGTCTTGCAGTTGATGATGTTATCAAACAAGTCTGCATCAACACCATTGAACAGAATGTTCATGACCTTTTTATCTTTCCTGACTTGTTCAATATCAGGATCAGACCATTCATGCCTTGGCTTTGGAACAGATGGTTCATTTCCTGTTGCAGCTCTCATTGGAACATGAGGGCCTCTTTCTATGCAGTCCACATAGGCCTCATCTTGAGAAAGCATGTGAAGATGCATCTTTACCTTCCAATGATGGTAATTATCTTTATCAAGAAAAGGAATCTTGACTCCAACATCTTTCTTGTTCATCTTGCTGAATTGTTTTGATCTTTAAACTCTTTGTAGATTAAGAGTTTGCTCTGATACCAATTGTTAGTCCCTTAACAATATAGCAAGAATTACAGAAGGGGGGTTGAATGGAATTCTTGAACCTTTTTCTTGAAATAAAAATGTTCAACTCGATTATGGATATATCTGTTTTGATTAGCACAATGCGGAATGTAAACTTGAATGAATCAAAACATAAGTAATTAAAATCAAGAGTCTTTAAAAACTTTCTGGTGGATTTAAACAATTCCACCAGAGATATATATAATATATCGAGAGGACTCTGTGTGCAGAAAAGCTCACAGCTGCTTACAAAATAGAACTGCTGAGAATACAGGAAATGCTAAAGATAGTGCTTACAAAGATTTCTCTGTTTTAGTTTCTTAGCTATCTCAGTTATTTTTCTATTTGCTACTCTCTTGGTTTATATATTACCAAGATTACAAAGTCAAAAGAACTGAACAAATATAAAATCTAACAGTCTTGATCTTTGCTGCTTTTCGTCCTCTATTACCCAGTTAATGGGCTTCCACAGTGTGTTTGTATCCAACTTGACGGCTGTGTGTCAACTTTCGCTGTTCAACTGATGTTTGAATCTTGATATGATCATCCGTCGACTTTCAGATCATCCGTCGATGACTTAATTGATCATCCGTCGACTGCTATGTTAAACATCCGGTGATAGTCATTTGATCACCCGTCGAAGCTTTGTTAATCATCCGTTGGTAGCTATTTTGGCATTTGACTTCATTTTACTTATACAGAATTACAAGACATTGCTTATGTACAGTTAATCAACCTATTCTGCATATCTAGTTAAAGTCAACATGACTTATATGCTACTACAGATTCTATACAAAGGTGCATACAACACTGTGCTACAAACTTATTATTACATAAGCTACTCACTCGATGGATAATAAGTTAATCATCCGTCGGGACTATAATGAGTTATCCGTCGGGACTATAATTCTTATCCGTCGAGTGCTACATAATTTTACTAAGTAAAATCTACTTAGACATTTTGTTTAAGTGATCATCAAGTACACAACATATTCACAACATTATTCGAGCATCAAAAACGGATAACAAAATCACTCACAATCATTGATCAAAACTATGCTCAAAAATTTCACCCCCAAACTTTGTTCTTGGTTTCTTTCTATTTTCTGAATTTTTTATGAAAATGAAATAAATAAAATGAAAATTCTGTAGCTATTTATATTTTAAAGAAAATTAATACCCTAAAATAAATTAAGGGTGTTTTTATTCCTTAATTAAAATAATTAGGCCCGTAAATAATAATAATGAGGAATAATTTTAAAAGCAATGAAATATAAAATTATATCAAAATTCCCCAAAAATTGCGAATAATTCAAAAATATAAAAACATGTATAATTCTATGAAAATAAAACTTAAATTTTGGGGGCTTTAACGTCACGGTGGGGTCCCGATCCGTTGATTTTTGAAAAACCGAAACGATTCCTAAATTAACAGAAAACCCCCAAAAACACATAAAATACATTCAAACGCACATAAAACGAGATAGAACGAGTGCCTCGATAATAACGCACTTGGACACACATCCAGATTGCGTATCAATTCATATAAACACACTATTAACACGTAACGAGTATCCGAAAAAAGACTCTGGTCCTTACGGGACCATACATAAATCCACCGCATGTTAAATAATAGCAAGACACATTTTTAAATAATATTAAACACATAATAACTCATTTAACACACAACAAAATAATTTTAAAATATTATTTTTAAATATTTTAAACCTCACTCTATACCCGGGTGAACATGGGTAAAATGCCAAATAATATTTATGACACAGATAAAATATTGAGGCGAGTAAAATATCCAGTCGATCCCCAAGACTGGAAAATACACTCAGTTTTGCCGATATTGATAAAATGATCGGCTTTCAAATAACATTTTAAAATAGTAAAAGTGTCTAAATACTTTCAATTGGCACATTAGTCCAATTAAAGACACGCACCCACGAAACATGAATAAAATATCCACAATTTTATTCCTTCTAAATCATAAAAGCACATAAATATATTCAAATAATAATAGTAACTCTGAAAAATACGTGATATTACAATCTACCCCTTTTTAAGGATACCGTCCTCGAAATCAGCAGAAGAAAGCACTAAGGGTCTTCTTACCAACTTTCTAATCTTGAATATGTAACTTTTCTCAAAATTTCAAATAACACTTAAATTCTTTATGCCACACAGTTATCACGGAACCTTCATTCTGCACCATTTTTTCTTCCACATATCATTTGACCAATTTCTCAATAGTATCACTTTTACTGATTGCGAGAAAGAAGAGTAGAAAGAAAGATAAAGAGAAAGAAAAAAGAAAGAGATGAATAGAGAGAATAAAGAAACAGGCTGACTTTGTTATACGCCACTAATATTTTAATCGCATTGCAGTCCGCTGTCGCTCGGGTTAATTTCATCCAAAAATCCTACTTTTTATTGACCAGGATAACTCAACTCAATTGGATTGGAAAACCTTCGAATATTTGAGATAATAAAATCATGGAATTCCAAAGAGAAAAGAATTTTATATCATAACGGGTGTCCCACGATTGTGGTTACCAAAGTCTGAATTTGTGAGAAAGTGTTGTTGAAATGAAAGAATACTGAGAGATCGATATGATCAAATGAACTTGGTATTGCGTGTCCAAATTAAGACACTACTAAATGTTGTTAACCTTCTTGTAGTCACAACACACACAACTGATAATGTCTCATCCAACTCCTATCACACAGACAGGTATACCTTGTGTCCCCTATAGTTAGGGTTGTTCATCTCAGTCAGAGTAAAAGAATATGAAAGGAATTCAAAATCAAGTGAATAATCAAGGGTTTTTGAGAAATGAATTGTCAATGCAATCCTTGGATCAAAATTGAAAAAGTTTCAAAGCTGATATTTTTGGAGGAAAAAAATGAAATCCAAAAAACAAGATTCTGGAATAAAATGACTAATCGAGTGTTAGGAATATATCCTCTAACAGATACCTCTTTTGAGAGAGGTCAAAAGAAGTTATAAAAAGAGAAGGTATTGCCTAAGTCTTAATACTTATCTTCTATTTGAACTCTTCTGTTGACTCGTCATCCGATTGTCGACACTTCTTCATGTTCTAAGGATATCGATAATCTTTGTCGTCGTCGAATCGTAGTAGCCTCGGAAGATTCCACAATAGATGTTCGCAGCTAACAGGAGTTTTATCCAGCTCAACACAACCATCCAAAACGAGTGCGCCTATCTTAGCTTACTCGTTGGTACTATATCCAATAGTCCAACAGGAACTGGATCTGAGCTCAAGCGTCCTCACATAGCTATACACACTCCTACACACTCTCGTTTCCAGTTTACTATAACCTCAGCTCTGATACCAACCTGTAACGCCCCCAAATCCGGGGTCAGAGGATTTGATCGTCACTATGAAACCTCAATCCAAAATTAACCTGTTTAATCAATAAATAAATACCAGCAACTGAAATATAGCATCTGTGAACCCAAACTACACCCGAGATCTTTTAAGGTTACAGTTCTAGAAACAAGAATTCCAAATTCCATAAATAATTTTTTCTCTTTCTTTATAAAATTCTTTTCAACAATTCTCAATCTCAAAACTTAACTCGCTAGTATAACTTCGAAAATAAGTATACTACGCCCAACTATAAAATACACAACTATAATATAATATATTATAAACAATTTTACACAATAGAACTTACATTAGTCCGCAAACCCTGGACCAACCACCTTCCAAAAGCTTCTTCTTTTCTTTCTCGAAATTACGCGGCTAAATAGCGCAAACTAATCCTCACTGGAGGTTAAAATTTGAAAATAAGAAAGTATGAGCAAAAGAAATGCTCAGCACGTTCATTATAGCATATATAAGGTCTTTTGATATAAAAACTGACATCTGCAATAGCGCAAAGCATTTTAAAATCATAATTGTTGAACCAGAAAATTTATTAAAGAATCGGAATAATTGTTTCTCACTATTTTCAAAACCTTTTTTGATATTTTCGAGCAAAATGCTTCAGCAATACTTTGAATCTTGACGAGAATAAAACTAGTAAAATCGTGTTTACGGAAATATCGTAAACGACAATAATATGAAATAATGATTATGGACTGAATCATAAACTTTATTCCAAACCGAACTCTTGATATTAATACTCATTTTGTTGTAATATAAAATTAGATATTAATACAAACTTTGATGCTCACAACATCCCATACTGAAGTCAACATTAAACATCTATACTAATACCACCTTCGATATTTAACAACAACCTAAATATCCATACCAATCAGAAACTGAATCAAAACTACATTCCACCTTTTATCCGAAACCAAAACACTTGATAAATCATTTATTATATGATTATCAAATAATATAATAATTTATATTGGAATCCTCGAACGACGGTGTATTGCCTCCGGTGATCAGTCGCGGAGCAACACCGGTATGCTGAACCATAGCCAACTAAACAAACGGGGCACCCAAGGCACATATTGGCCTAACGAGGTATTATATCCTATATAATACATGGCTCTCCGCTGGACCACCGCTACAACCTCTTACGCAATCAGTAACCATCCAATCTTAAAAGTTTTTATTGAAAAGGGGTCATAATACTCGACACACGAAATAATTTTATTCCCCCATTCACTTGGGCAGGAATACTCACAACCAAATCATTTTTCTCAAAATCCAAAACATTTGTAAATCCAGTAATTTGATAAGTAAAAAAAATATTTAACTATTCTAAATATAGAATAACAGAGAGTACTTGCATAATAAGCATTTAACCAAGAGATATGTAAAATATTTATCTATACTGAACTGAGAATAGAATAACAATACTTACATAATGATAAGCAGTTGAGTATGAAAAATATTGAACTATTCTGAAATTAGAATAGTGCAGGAAACTTGTATAATAGGATTCAAAATAAATATCACTTGAATGATAAGTAATGATAGGGATACTTGCCTTTGGTTTTTAGCAGTTAGTCACACTCGTAATGACACATCTACTCTGACAATATGTCTCAAAACATCACCGTCTTTCTTTTCAACACTTTACTGATATGCTACTCCTGCGAGAGCTAGAAGCCAGATATCTAATACCATTCCATCGCACTCTTTATCCAACGCCATGTCCTGATCAATTCGAATGATCTGCATCTATAATTAAAAGATACAACTTTAATCATCTAAATGATAATTACCCGATGAACTGTGCGTCAAAATCCTATTGTCTACCCATATGATAGCCCACACATAAAGAAGACATTCAAACACAGGACTCTTGACCCACATACACATGTAATTCACATAGCACGTAAACACATAACTCACATATCACATATGAGTTAGTTCGTCAAAACATTCGACTCGGTATATTTAAAACTGAAATCGGGTCAAAATATGATTTATCGATCAATAATCAACTCAGAATGACTTGTAAAACAAGCGACCTTTAGAAACAAAAGGATTTGGGTCTCGAAAGTATTTTTAATGAAAGCGTAATATTTTTCTAAGTCTATACGCGTTTGTTTCGTATTAAAAGGACGAACGGTTTTCTGTAACGCCCCCAAATTCGGAGTCAGAGGATTTGATCGTCACTATGAAATCTCAATCCAAAATTAACCTGTTTAATCAATAAATAAATGCCAACAACTGAAATATAGCATCTGTGACCCCAAACTACACCCGAGATCTTTTAAGGTTACAATTCTAGAAACAAGAATTCCATATTCCATAAATAATTTTTTTCTCTTTCTTTACAAAATTCTTTTTAAAAATTCTCAATCTCAAAACTTAACCCGCTAGTATAACTTCAAAAAGAAGTATACTAGGCTCAACTATAAAATACACAACTATAATATAATATAATATAAACAAATTTACATAATAAAACTTACACTAGTCCGCAAACCCTGGACCAACCACCTTCCAAAAGCTTCTTCTTTGCTTTCTCGAAATTACGCGGCTAAACAGCGCAAGCTAATCCTCACTAGAGGTTAAAATTTGAAAACAGGAAAGTATGAGCGAAAGAAATGCTCATCAAGTTCATTATAGCATATATAAGGTCTTTTGATATAAAAACCGATATCTACAATAGCGCAAAACATTTTAAAATCATAATTGTTGAACCAAAAAATTTATTAAAGAACCGGATAATTGTTTCTCACTATATTCAAAACCTTTTTTGATATTTTCGAGCGAAATGCTTTAGCAATACTTTGAATCTTGACGAGAATAAAACTAGTAAAACTGTATTTACGGAAATATTGTAAACAACAATAACATGAAAAAATTATTATGGATTGAATCATAAACTTTATTCAAAACCGAACTCTTGATATTAATACTCATTTTGTTGTCATATAAAATTAGATATTGTTGGATATATTTGAGATGTCAGTCATGTCTAATATGTTTCATGTTTAGTTTTCAGATCTTAACAAACAGGAAATATCAGTACTTACTGGAATCAGTACTTACTGGAAGTCAGGACTTAATGTCATATCAGGACTTAAGGTCATATCAGAACTTAAGTACGACATGACTTACAGTTAAGGAAGGAAGTTGATTAACAGTAGACGATCGAGAGTAATACAGAAGAAGATATGCAAGGAAAGAGTTAGAGGACTAGAAGAATTATATAAGATATCTGATTCATATATTTTAGAAGACAGAATTATATTTTATATCAATTAGAAGTTATCTTGTAATTGTGTACTATATAAACATAGATATAGGTTTACACTATATGTGTTATCATTATCGAGAAGATCATACATTGTAACCTAGCAGCTCTCGTGATATTTGTTTATCACTGAGAGAGGACAATTCCATTGTAACAGAGTTTATTATATCGAATACATCTATTTTCTATTACTTGTGTTCTAAATCGATTTGATTGTATTTTACACTGTATTCAACCCCCTTATACAGTGTTGTATGACCTAACAAGTGGTATTAGAGCCTATATATTAACACACATACAGTAAAGATCCAAAAAATCATGTCTAAAGAAGCAGAAAATCCAACCAAGCCCGCCAAAACTGAAGAAACTCCAAATACTCAAACCCACAGTTGATATGAGACTATTAGGGTTCCCATGTTGAGACCTTCTGAGTATCCCATATGGAAAGTGAAGATGGCTATGTTTCTGGAAGCTACAGATCTAGAATACCTTGACAGAATTAATGAAGGACCACATAAGCCAACCAAGCTCTCTGTTGTAGTTGCAGATCAGCCAGCAAAGACCGTACCAAAGGAGAAAAGTGAGTATACAGTTGAAGATATCTCATCTATTGCCAAGGATGCAAAGTTAAGGCATTCGCTGCATAGTGCCATTGATAATGTCATGTCAAATAGGGTAATTCATTGCAAGACTGCAAAAGAGATATGGGATGCTTTGGAGACAAGATGCCAGGGAACTGATGCAATCAGGAAGAACATGAGGACTATACTCACTCAAGAATATGAGCACTTTGACTCAAAAAGTGATGAGTCATTAACTGACTTATATGACAGGTTTGTCAAACTCTTGAATGATCTGTCACTGGTGGACAAGGAATATGATCTTGAAGATTCAAATCTAAAATTCCTTTTAGCTCTTCCTGAAAGTTGGGATTTGAAGTCTACTATTATAAGAGACAACTATGCTCTTGATGAAACTACTCTTGATGAAATTTATGGTATGCTCAAGACTTATGAACTTGAGATGGATCAAAGAAGCAAGAGATAAGGGAGAAAGTCAAGAACAGTTGCTCTTAAGGCTGAGGAGGAATTTCCCAAAGTGGCTG
Organism: Apium graveolens; assembly: GCF_009905375.1. Classification (NCBI taxonomy): domain Eukaryota; kingdom Viridiplantae; phylum Streptophyta; class Magnoliopsida; order Apiales; family Apiaceae; genus Apium; species Apium graveolens. The sequence continues at coordinate 73,301,455 of NC_133647.1, forward strand.
TCTCAAAGAAAGGCAAAGGAATCACAAAGTTTGATTCAGAATCATCAAGTTCTGATGATGATGATTCAGAAACTGAAAGTTTACCTGATGTAGATGCTGATGAAGAGATGATGAAATTGTGTGCTCTTATGGTGAAGGGTATCACAAAGATAGCCTACAGGAAATTCAGAAGGGGAAAGAAGTTTTTCAAGAAAGGTGGAGGTTCTGATAAGAAGGGAGTCAGAAAATCTGAAGGCAGAGGTGGAAAGTCTGACAGAGGAGATTACTCAAATGTCAAATACTACAATATGGTGAAAGAGGCCACATATCTCCTGACTGTAAGAAAGGAAAGAGTGACAAAGGCAAGGCACTTATCACAAAGAAGAAAAGCTGGACAGACACTTCAGATTCTGAAGATGAGGTGAACTATGCCTTGAAGGCAAATACTGATGGCAGCCCTGAAACTGCTGAGTTAAAGGTACCTCAAACAACTTATGCCTTTCATACTGATGATATTACCGAGTTGAGATTATATCTTAAAACCATGTTTATTAGCTACAGAGATCAAACTTTAACATATGAAAGATTAAACTCTGAAAATCTTGCTTTTAAGAAAAGGAATGATTATTTAGAAAATGAGTTAGTTATGTTCCATCAAACTCAGAAAGAGAGAGATGATGCTTTTTATGTTAGAGATGAATTGCCGAAATTGGATAAATCTCTAAAAACCGAGTTAGAAAAAGAAAAAGAGATTACCAGGACTTGGACTAACTCTGGCAGAACAACTCAGAATTTATTAAGTAGTGGAAACTGGAAAGAGGGCTTAGGTTATGAAGATGACAAAAGTGAAAAGGGAACTGAACAAATTGAGCCAATTATTGTTAAACAAACTGTTAAGCCAAAGGTAAATCCTGTTAAGTTTGTAGCTAAAACTGTAAAGTCTGATTCTGAAAAGATGAAAGAGTCTGTGACAGAAGTTAAGGAAAAGTCAACTTCTGACAAATTAGAACAGGATAAACCAGCTGAAGTCAACATAGGCTTAATGACAAAGAAGCAGCTTAAACATAAGCTGAAAGAAATAAGGAATGTCAACAAGGTTAAGGCAGCTAGGAAAAATAGGAATGGAAAGGAAGGTGTGAATAAAAATAATAATTATATGCCTGTTCCTAATGCTCCTAGAAAGAAATGTTATAACTGTGGAAACTCTAACCATCTTGCTTCTTTTTGCAGGAAGAATAAGAATATAAACTCTTTATCTCCTAAGTCAGGAGTTAAGAGTCAGTCTGTTAGGTTTAAGCCACAAAATCCTTGTATTCATTGTGGTAGTTTATGGCATTCCATTTATACTTGTAAGGTGAAGGGTTCTTAGCACATAAACGCAACGAAAACGTAAATTTAAATCTTAAAATTCGAAATCCTCCGCAGGATCCATGCGAAAAATAATATTTAATTCGTAGTTCAGTATGTTTACCTTAAGAAGCTTTACGTTAATGGAAAGATGGAGGTCTTGAATGATCACCACGTAGCCCGTCGCTGGAACGATCTACGCCTTGAAGGTATCCACACGAATGATCTCCCGGAGGATGGGTGTGTACTAGCACGTTCTTGAGGTCGCCTTCTTGCTCTCTCTATCTCTCTTCAAGCTGCTAGGGTTTATGTTTTATCAAATAAAATGTGTAACCCTAATTCTATTAGAAAAAGATATTATATAGGCAAGAGCTATTGGGCCTCCAACCCCAAACTTAATTTTAGAGTTATTATTATTATTAAATTCGAAATTCTAATTATTGTATTATTAAGTCTCACTTAATCATCCAATAACTTAATTTCAGATTTAATATTAAATCAGAATTTCCTATTTATTTAATTAATTAAGTCACACTTAATTAATAAAAAATAATTGGAATTACTTACATTTAATTTAAATCTGAATTTAAATTAAATAATCCTCCAATCATTCTTTGTGCGACCCTTTAGGTTATTATTATATTGGCAACAATTTTAAATCTAATTTGAAATCATAAATAATTTGCGGAATCTAGTAATACATCATTGTTACCCAAGTAATAATAATTAAATCGGTGATCGATTAAACCTTTTGTGTATAATGTACAATGTACTATAATCCTTTTAACCATTGAAAGGCATATGGCATAGCCTATTTGTATATTCGAGGATTTAACTCAACTCAAATAAGAATGTAATAAGTAAATAGTGGATCTATCGTCAGAGAGATCTCATATAGTAACATCTGTCAAAAGGTTAAGAAACATTATTCATCTACAGACTTGAAGACTTAATTCACTGGAAGAAGCTCAAGAAATTGATCAAGCCTCAGTGATATAAATCAGGATTGTGGATTTAATCAAGTGACAGAGATCTCGTCAGGGTATCAATTAATTACAAGGATTTAGTCTGAAGAAAATCAAGAGTATCAAGGTCAAGACTTGAAGAAACGTCACGGAAGTTAGTCACTCATGAACCAGACAGTACATCGAGTGTCAACATTGAAGTGGTGGAATTGATTCATACTTGACAGTAATTTTCAGAAGATTTTCAGAAGAATGGTTGCTGCTCAAGATTAATATTAATTCTCTATTAATTAATTAAGTCATATAATTTAATTAAGAAAATAAATTATATCTGCAAAGATTAATTTATTGATTAATTGAATTAATTGATTAATTAATTCAGAATTAATTTTAAGGATTTTCAGAATTATTATTAGATTAAAATCTATTAATAATTCAGTAAGACAATTTTAATTTGAACTACTATGACAATCGGTATGACAATTGATAGTCATACCGAAAGTCTTGCTAGTTCATTCTGATTGTCTTGCTAGCTATTGGGATTGTCTTGCTAGTTCAAAAGGATAGTCTCACCGAAAGTCCTACCAGTTCAAATGGATTGTCATACCAGTTCATTTGATTGTCTTGCCGAAAGTCTTGCTGAGTAAACTAGATGGTTTTGTTTACTTAAACAAACAGAAACACAGCAGAAGACATCATGCAATAATTCAACAAAAACACAAGTCAAGAACTCAGCAGAAAACAAAGGCTCAACATTTTATTTTTCATCTGCTTTATTCAAGATCAAAATTCTAGATTGAAAAGTTAAATCCAATCCACTAGAATTATTTATCTTGTTCTTGTGTATCAATCTAGCGGATTAAAATCCCTAGAACTTAATCTCAAATCGCATTTAGCATTTGATCTTTTAATTGCAAAAATAGAAAAAGTTCATGTCGAATTTATTCTAGATTTGTAATAATTGATTTGAGATTAATCCCTTGTAACCGATACCGTAGTTGTAACACCTTTCAAGTTTAATAAAAGTTTTATTTAACTTGAATTTTGTTTCACATTTTTATTCCGCATTTTATTCGATTAAACGGTATTGTTTGCATTCAACCCCCCTTCTACAAAAAAATTGGGACCTAACAATTGGTATCAGAGCCTTCTGATTAACGAACCAATCAAGATCCTAGACTTTTGTGATTTTTCAACTCTTTGAATTTTTATTCATTCAAAAAATTCATAATGACTTCACAAAAAGTTGGAACCGTTAAAATTCCACTTTTCGATAAAGAAAATTATGTTATGTGGAAGAAGAAGATGCTACTATTTTTACAAGTGGCTAATCCCAAATATTTGCAAGTGTTAAAGAAGGGTCCAAAAATTCCTATGGTTATTGAACCAGAGGTAATAGAAAATGATGTGGTGATCACCAAAGCGAGAACTTATGTGAAAGATCCTGAGGATTTCTCTCCTGCTGAAATAGAAGAAGCCTCCCTGGATGCTAGCCTTCAACTAATTTTAGTAGATTCCCTTAATCCCTTGATGAATAGACATGTGATGAATTGTAAAGATTCCAAACATATCTGGGAAACTATTGAGATTATTAATGAAGGCACAGAGGAAGTTAGGGAGAACAAACTAGAAATCCTAACCTCTGAGTATGAATACTTTAAATCCAATCCAGGGGATGGAATCACTGAAGTGTTTGAGAGGTACAATGCATTGATCAACAACCTGAACATTAATGGTAAATACTACTCCATCAGGGAGGTCAACAAAAAGTTCCTTTTAACACTGTCAACTCATCTCGAACATAGAATCACTGCCATAAGAGAAGCAAGAGATCTGAGTGAGATTTCTTTGGAAAGGCTCTATGGTGTGTTAAAGACTTATGAGTTGGAGCAGATTCAGCAGAAGGAAGTTTACGGGAAAGGAAGAGTGGTCAGCACGTCTACTGCTCTAGTAGCTGATGAACAACAACAACAACCACATTATCAACAACAATCTCAACAGTCAGAAAGAATGGTACAGTCTTCCAAGGTTGAAGATAATGTGATAGTAGCAGAATTTGATTCTCCTACTACAAATCAATCAGGAGATGATTATTATTCCTTGGAAGAACTGGAGAAATTGGAGGATGAGTCAATGGCCCTGATTGTCAAGAGATTCTCAAATGTCAGATTCAAAAGGAATCCCAAGTTCAAGTACAAGTCCAACTACAACAGATTCCAGAAAGGTGGATCTTCATCCTCTAACACCAGCAGTGGTGGGTATAAAACAGGGATGGTTGATCGAAGCACCATTCGATGCTTCAACTGTAATGAATTGGGACACTTTGCCACAGAATGCAGGAAGCCAAAACAAGCAAGGAAGAACTCTTACGATTCTAATCAAAAGAGTAAATCTGAAAGGGCTTACCTGGCAAAGGGAAGAAGCTGGGATGATACTGACAGTGAAGATGAAGAAGTTGGGAATCTTGCTCTCATGGCTAGTGATGCAAACACCTCATCGTCAAGAAAAGAGGTAAAATTTACTGATGCTGAATTAGTTTATCATCTAGGAGGTTCCTTAGATTGTGCTCGTCGTGATAATGAATTGTTAAATCAACAAATCAAAGACCTTGAGAAAGAGGTCAATGAATTAAGACTTGTGCACATTAATCAAGATAAATTAAAAGAACAAGTATCTTTTCTAGAGAATAGAGTTGACTGTTATAGACAACTCGAAACTATTCTCAAAGACAAGATCACCGGTCTTGAGGCTAAGGTTAAAGCTTACTTTAATTCTTGTTCGAAGTCCAAAGAGTTTTACAATAAGCAAGCTGTTAATCAAACATCTGGTATAGGTTATGATTACAATGCTGCTATTGGAAAATTAGGCATAAACTCCCCTCCTCATGTATGTGCTAAAGGCAGGGAAGTACCACATGTGCTTAAGGGTGTTGATGAACCCCTCTATAAAGAATCAATTGCTGAACCATTTGATGAGACCTCTTTTATTATTCAAGAAGAAATCCGTGCTGAAGATAATGCTAATGAGAAAGCTGTCTCCAAGTCAAGTGTGTCAAAAGTTATAGTCAAGGTTGTGAAAGCAACTAAGACTAACTCAGACACACATGAGTTGGATAACACAAATGCCATGTCTACCATGCATAAGTTGCCTATTGTTAATCCTTCTCATAAAGCATGTGGTGTTCCTGATTGTATGTCTTGTGCTTTTAATCTGATGTTTGCTTATTTTAATGGTAAGCATGTTTCTAATGATAAGACTACTCCTCGTCAGCATGTGAATAATAGAAAGCATGATAGGTCTAAGACTGCTAGTCCTCCTAAAGCTAGAAAGGAGACATTTGTGCCTAAGCCTAAACAGAAATTTGTCAAGGCTGTTCACAAGGTCAAATGTTCAGTCATTGAGAACGTTGAGAATATTAAAATTAAGAATGTTGTTTTGCCTGATAAAGGCCAATTTTACAAGTATGCCGGACCCAGCCAAGCTTGGGTTCCGAAGAAGGTCTAATCCATTTGTATTGCAGGGCATTAAGCAGGTACAACCGGTAGTGTGGATTCTTGACAGCGGATCGTCAAGACATATGACCGGAGATAGAGCCCTGCTATCAAATGTGGTTGAGAAAGCTGGCCCAGTGGTTACCTTTGGAGATAACAGCAAAGGTTTAACGGAGGGATATGGCTGTTTGCTAGCTGGAAATGTTATCATTGAAAATGTATATGTTGTGCAAGGACTTGAACACAATCTGCTTAGCATTAGTCAGTTTTGTGACAACGGCTACAATGTTTTATTCGACAAGCTGAAGTGTCAGATTCTGCACAAGAAAAGTGAAAAACCCTCCTTAATGGGAATCCGGAAAGGAAATCTGTTCGTAGCTGACATGAACTCTGGAAGCAATCCTGAAGTCAATTGCTTCTATGCAAAGGCATCGTCAGATGAGAGTTGGCTATGGCACAAGAGACTTTCTCATCTCAATTTCAAAACAATGAATTCTCTTGTAAAAAGAGAATTGGTAAGAGGTCTGCCTCAGCTGGAATTCTCTCCAGAAGGACTATGTGAGGCTTGCCAGAAAAGAAAGTCAAAGAAAGTAAGTCACAAAGGCACTGACACATCTTCCATAACTGGTGTTCTGCAATTATTGCACATGGATTTATTTGGACCAGTTAATGTCCTTTCGATGTCAAAGAAGTGTTACTGTCTTGTGATAGTTGATGACTATTCCAAGTATACGTGGGTTTTATTTCTTCACTCTAAGGATGAAACACCACAAGTTGTGATTGATCATATCAAGATGATTGAGTTAGATTCTAACGTCCCTATAAGAGCAATAAGGTCAGATAATGGGACAGAATTCAAGAATGCACTTCTCAATGAATTCTGTACAGACAAAGGGATTACCAGACAATTTTCAGTTCCTAGAACCCCTCAGCAAAATGGAGTGGTAGAAAGGAAGAATCGTACATTGATTGAAGCTGCAAGAACGATGTTAAGTGAATCAGGTCTTCCAATGTACTTTTGGGCTGAAGCTGTCAATACTGCATGTTATACTCAGAATCGAACTCTAATCAACAAAGACTTCATGAAAACTCCTTACGAGATTTTGAATGAACAGAAACCTTCTATCAAATACTTTCATGTATTTGGTGCCAGATGCTTCGTGCTCAAGGATGGAGATGAGCGTCGTGGTAAATTCGAGGCAAAGGCATAGGAGGGTATTTTTGTTGGATATGGAAGAAGATCATACAGAGTGTATATCATTGATCAACACAAAGTAACTGAAAGTGTCAATGTTACATTTGATGACACTAAACTCCCTAATATCCAATCTGAAGATCCTTCTGAGAAACTGAAGTTTGATGATATGTCAGATTCAGAATCAGAATATGGTCAAGAACCTGAGGTTGTTGCTTGTGAAGAACCTGTTAATCTTGATGATACTCAAGGTAATAGTGATGGAAACTTTGGCAACAATGTAGATACCACTGCTACTGATGGAGAATCTTCAAGTCAACATGGCAACAACTCAGGGGGAGATGCTGAAGGATCATCTAGTAGGACACAACATCACAATGAATTTCAAGGTGAATCATCAAGATCAAATCTTCCAAGACAGACTGTCTGGAATAAAGCTCACCCTTTTGAGTTGATTATTGGTGATCCAGATGTTGGAGTCAGAACTAGACGTGCTACTCAAAATGAGTGTCTGTTCTCAGGATTTCTTTCTGAGATGGAACCTAAGAAGATTGAAGAAGCACTAACTGATCCAGATTGGGTAATTGCTATACAGGATGAGCTCAATCAGTTTGAAAGTCAACAAGTCTGGAAACTAGTACCTAGACCTACACACAAGAAAGCTGTTGGTACTAGGTGGGTATTCAGGAATAAACTAGATGAAGATGGTGTGGTTACAAGAAACAAGGCAAGACTGGTAGCAAAAGGGTATTCTCAAGCTGAAGGCATTGATTATGATGAAACCTATGCTCCAGTGGCTAGACTTGAGGCCATCAGGATATTTCTGGCATTCGCAGCATTCTCAAACTTTAAAGTTTATCAAATGGATGTCAAGAGCGCCTTTGTGAATGGAAAGTTGGATGAAGAGGTATATGTAGAGCAACCTCCTGGTTTTGAAGATCCAGATCATTTGGATTTTGTCTTCTTTCTTTTCAAGGCTATCTATGGGCTCAAACAGTCTCCAAGAAAATGGTATGACACTCTCTCTGAATTTCTTATTGAAAATAGCTTTATTAGAGGTGTCATAGACAAAACTCTCTTTTCTAAAAAACATAAGAATGATACTATATTAGTCCAAGTCTATGTGGATGATATAATATTTGGGTCTACTAATGATAATCTCTGTAAGAGATTTGCTAAGTTAATGCACAGCAAGTTTGAAATGAGTATGATGGGAGAGCTGAAGTTCTTTCTTGGATTACAAGTAAATCAAAGGTTAGATGGAACATTTATTTGTCAATCCAAGTATCTCAAGGAACTCCTCAAAAAGTACAATCTAGAGGATTCTGCATCAGCAAGGACTCCATCAACTACAGCTGTCAAGCTTGGACCATGTGAAAACTCCATTAAGGTAGATGTCATAAGCTACAGAGGTATGATTGGCTCGTTACTCTATCTTACTGCAAGTAGACCAGATATTATGTATGCTACATGTTTATGTGCAAGGTTCCAAGCGGATCCTAGAGATATTCATCTCGTTGCTGTTAAACGAATCTTAAGATATCTTAAGGGAACACCAAATCTAGGTATTTGGTACCCTAAAGAATCTGGTTTTAACCTTGTTGGATATACAGATTCAGATTACGCAGGAAGTGTTGTTGATAGGAAAAGCACCTCAGGGAGTTGTCAATATCTAGGAAGCAGGCTAGTCTCATGGTACAGCAAGAAACAGCAAACAGTTTCCAACTCAACGGCCGAGGCTGAATATATTGCTGCTGGAAGCTGCTGTGCTCAGATCTTGTGGATTAGGAACCAGCTTCGAGACTATGGCTCTGTATTGAACAAAATTCCTATTTTATGTGACAATACAAGTGCAATAGCCATCACCAACAACCCTGTGCAGCACTCGAGGACAAAGCACATTGACATCAGGTATCATTTTATTAGAGAGCACGTCATGAATGGTACTGTTGAACTATTCTTTGTTCCAACAGAAGAACAAATAGCAGATATTTTCAATAAACCACTTGATGAATCCACATTTACCAGATTAGCTGGTAAATTGGGCATGTTGAATAGTTTTAGTGACTAATTTAATTAATATCTGAGATCTGTTCTTGAATGAATTTACAAATGAATTTTTCATAAATGAAAAATTCATTTGCAAATTTGTTTTATCATTCTATCATATTTCTTGCTTATTTCTATGGAATTTTTATTATCTTATCTATTTTATTTACTCGACTTGTTAACTTCAAATATCTCAGAATATTTTATTTTCTCTAAAAATATTTTTCTATGAATTTTATTTGTTAAAATTCAACAGAAATCTATTTTTGAAATAAAAATAATTAATTCTGAAATATTGTCTTTGTTTTTGTAAATATTTTCTGAATTTTTACTATTAATATAACACTTTACTTCAGTTTTCCCTATTTGTTAATATATTCTGTTAATAATATATATATAGTCTTTCTACTGGAATGACAATCGGCAAGACAATTAAAATTGTCTTGCTGAAAATCATTTCAGTACACATGTATATATAAATCTGTTAATACTTATTTTATCTTATTCTAGAATGACAATCGGCAAGACAATTGAAATTGTCTTGCTGAAAGTCATTTTAGTAATAATGATTGCTTATTTTAAAATCAGATTAATTTTATAACTGGCAAGACAATCAGTATGACTATTGATTGTCATGCCAGTAATAAAATTAATATCAGAATTATATTGTTTTATTTTGTACTGGTATGACAATCGGTATGACTATCAGATTGTCATACCAGTTATTTATTTTTATTTGTTTTGTTTTAGTTGTTTTTTTTCTGTCTTTAAGCTGGTGTGACAATCGGTATGACAATCGGTATGACAATCTGATTGTCATACCAATTATACTACTTAATGGTTTGTGTGTCTGTTTGTTTTATTTTATTATCATCAGTTCATTTTATTTCCAAATTTCAACAGTCTCCTTCTCTTTCCCTCTCTATTCGAACTGCTACTCCAAAGTCACCATTGTTTCGTGCTCGAGTTCTTACTCAGCATACCAATTCATCACTCTGTGATATATACATACAAGTATATACATACAGAAGTGCTGTTGGATTTTTTTTTAAAAAAATCAAACCAATCAAAATCAGTTTCTGTTTATTTTGATTTTGGGTATTTTTTTTTTTTTTATTTTTAATTTCTGATTTGTGTCTTTTGGTTTTTCAAAACTGTGTTTGTGAGATAGGAATTTTAACGAGATACATTCCTGTCTAAATTTTTCGATTATAATTAATTTAATTCGAATTATTAAATTAATTTAATTAATTCGAATTTTCTTAATATTATTCTTAAAATTCTGAAAGTGTGTGTCTTATTATTATTTTAAATGGCTCTCAATTTCCAAATTGTCGCGCATAATCAGGTTGCTTAATTTAATCCGGAAAAATATGATATTGAAAAATTTAAGCCTTGGATTAGATTTTTAAATGACCATTCGATTGTTAGCTCTGCTATTAAATCAAATGTGATTTTAAATGTCGATCTTCTTAGACTGATTTGCACAACCTCTACTGTGGCCGATGATTCAAAATCTTTTTCATTCACTGTGGCAAACACACAGTATGTAGTTGATGAATCAGTCATCAATCAGGCGTTAAATTTTCCATTGGACAATTTCTGTAATTTACCCTCTGAAAATGATATCACAAACTTTTTCCATGCTATTCACTATCAGGGGGTGATCAATTTAACCAAACTTTCTAAATCCAATTTGGTGTCTGAATGGGATATTTTCTTCGATACACTTTCTAAAGTGTTTGCCAACTGTACTAAATCCAACTTTCACAACATCACTTCCACTCTGCAGTATATTGGTCTTGCGGTTGTTTTCAATCAAAGGATCAATTTTGGCAAACTACTTTTTCCCATTCTCTTGAGACGTCTCACTACTGCTTTACGTGATCATTCTACAAATCGTAGGGTATCATGTTACTATGCTCGTTTTCTCATGCTTATAGCAGATCATCTTCTTTCACCTGAACACAAAGCCCTTTTTGCTAACTCTGCAGTAACCGAACCCCCTCCAGTTAGCAAAAAGATTTACACCCGCCAAGACACAACCTTTAAATTCATGCAAGTTCCAGTACTTGTATCTACTTTCATGGCCACTTATATTCCTTTACCTATTTTCAATCTTCCCGGTCATGAACAGCAACCTCAACCTCCAGTGGTTCAAGCCACCCAGGCTCCTCCAACATCAGATGCTCTTCCATTACAGGTAGTAATTCCTCACTCTCACTCCATTCCTACTTCTGTTGAAAGACCCCCAGTGGTTGATAGGGCTGACCATGAAGTTGTAGAACCACAGCTTCAATCCCAGGTCATAGAGCCAAACACAGAGTCACATTCTATCTCAACCACTCCCCCTCTGTCTAAAATGTTACCCAGAAGATTAATAGGAAGTAGTGCATTGTTAAATATGAGTGAACCCTCAGCTCTGCCTCCTCCAAAGAAAAGAAGAACTTATACTGAGGCATCTGAAAGCCCATCCTTGTCCTCCCAACAGGACATGGACTTTGAAAAATCCGATGAACAGTTACTAGAGACATTCTCTCAACAGGATGAATCTATTGAAATTCGCCATAGGGCCATGGCATCTTGTACTGAGTCAAGCACAATTCCATTACTCACAATGGAACCATACATATCCACAGATGATACTCGGGACACAGAGCGAGGAGCGCACATAGAGTCTGTTACAGTGCCTGTCATAGTTACGACAGAAGAGCAGTCACATGCTTCTGAGGGAAAATCTGACTCTCAGCCACCCTTAATAGAGTCATTTTCTCCCCTCCCAGATCAAACACCTCTGGCTCCCTCACGGGATTCTCCACTCGCAGATTTATCTGGAGAAAGTGGAGGGCAACTCGGTCAATCTATCCCTGAAGCAATTCAGACATCTATTTCACATGAAATGATAGGTTTGACTGAGGATCGGGACTCGCGAATTCCCATTGCACCACCACTGACCTCTCTTGAAGAGGCTAGGGTGATTTTAACTGCAGGTACAGAAGAACAGCAATAGGAAGACTCCTCACGAGCAATTATATTGAGAGAAACATAAGCACGTGAGGCGAGTGAACCAAACACGAGTGAAATTCAGGTGAGAGCACACACAGACACTGATACTGTAAACCTGTTAGCTCAAATTGCTGCTCTAAAAGAAGAACTTGCTAAAAGCCAAGCTGAAGCTCAAGCATTCAAAGCACAAGTGGTTGAACGGTCTTCTTCTTCCACCTCTGTCAACAATCAGCTGGCACTCATAAGGAATGATATCTCAGATCTCAAAAACACTGTCACACCAAAGCTCAATTCCATTCAGGAAACTCCAACTTTATCAGCTGATGACATTTCTGACTTCTGCTCTCTACATACAAGGCTGACTTCTCTTGAAGATTTGGTTGAAATGAATCATTCACTGGATTCCTCTAGATTTCTGAAGATAGAGACAGGTATGGAACATCTGAATGAAGGGATGAAGCACCTGTACTACATGATCAAAAATTCTCACTGTCCCAATGAAGAACAAAGAACTTACTTTGAAGGGCCGTCTGGTGGAGGTTCAGGCTCGGGAGGTGATGGAGGTCATGGAGGATCTAAGGGAAAATCAATAGAGGATCCCTCAACTAAGGGGGAGAAGAAAGGGAGTAGTGGAAAGGGGAAAGAAAAAGATACCTCTGCTGGGGACAAAGGAAAGGCTGATGATGTCTATTACAGTGGAGAACAGGATGACTTTGACATTTTTGACATTCTCACTGAACCAGTCTTGGAAGATAAAGATGGTTTATTTGAAGCTGAAGAGGAAAGTGATTTTGGAGATTGGGAAGAAGAAGCTACAGTGGATCCTATCTTTGAGAAAGAGTTTCAGCAGCAGCAGTCAGAGATGAAAAGAAAAGAAGCTGAACTCAAAAAGGTCTCCCAGATCATTGACATGAGGAAAGACATACAAAGAACAGAAACTCTACAAAAGCAACGTCTTCATGACATTAAGGCTCAAGAAAGGAGAAGAGATGTCAGACTGAAGATTGGTGAGAAATGGGATGAAGCTAGGAGAGTACTTGATATGCCTCAGCTGAGCACTAACAATGATAGACAGTTTCTACATCTTCTTGACAAGCTGGAAATCTCAAATCCTAACAATGATATGTACATGAATGCTATCAAGACTGAAGTCTCAAGAATCACAGCTGCTTTTGATAGATCCCTAAATGAGATGAGCATTTTTGTATATTGTTAGAGTGAAGGATCTTTCAAGGTGTCACTTCATATGTTTGAGAATCGTTCTTTGTCAGAGACTTGGGTTCTTCTCAACAAGGTAAAAAGAAGCTCAGAGTTGAATGAAGTTCTTCAAGAAAGGCTTAAAGAGTTTGCCAGCAGGACTAGTCCTCAAGTGGTCAACAATCCTCATCAAGTGAGATTTTTTAAGTCTGATTGTCTTCAAATCTGCCAGCTAGATGTACAATCTCTTAAAGACTACTCAGCTAAGCATCTGGTCTGGATGGAACATCATTTAAGAACTGCTGGATACTCATCTATGTTGAAGACTCAAGCTGCTGATTTGATTCAAGCTTATTATGAAAAGAATATTAAAAGGTACAATCAGATCAAGAATAAGCTGAAGTCAGTTGGAGTTCAACCAGTCAGACCAGCAAGCTTCACTTCAGAAAAGGATCGTGTCTTTGACAAAGAGTTGCTTCAAGAGTTAGAAGAAGGTGAAGTCAGAAGAGAAGACAACTGAAGTAAATTAGCTCAAAACTCAATGTAATATGATTAGAGCTTTATGAATCAAGATAGTCTAATGTAGTTATATGTTCAGGCTAGAGGAACATCTATCTTGTATTCACTTGTAAATTCATTTGGAATCTGGAAAATGTTAAATATAATCCAGAACTTTTCTGCTATTTACTTTGCATTACTGTTTATATCTTTTTCTTATTTGTTAGTTGAGTTATCCTCTAGATATTTGTTGTTATTGTCTAACAAACAAATAGGGGGAGATTGAAAGGCATATGGCATAGCCTATTTGTATATTCGAGGATTTAACTCAACTCAAATAAGAATGTAATAAGTAAATAATGGATCTATCGTCAGAGAGATCTCATATAGTAACATCTGTCAAAAGGTTAAGAAACATTATTCATCTACAGACTTGAAGACTTAATTCACTGGAAGAAGCTCAAGAAATTGATCAAGCCTCAGTGATATAAATCAGGATTGTGGATTTAATCAAGTGACAGAGATCTCGTCAGGGTATCAATTAATTACAAGGATTTAGTCTGAAAAAAATCAAGAGTATCAAGGTCAAGACTTGAAGAAACGTCACGGAAGTTAGTCACTCATGAACCAGACAGTACATCGAGTATCAACATTGAAGTGGTGGAATTGATTCATACTTGACAGTAATTTTCAGAAGATTTTCAGAAGAATGGTTGCTGCTCAAGATTAATATTAATTCTCTATTAATTAATTAAGTCATATAATTTAATTAAGAAAATAAATTATATCTGCAAAGATTAATTTATTGATTAATTGAATTAATTGATTAATTAATTCAGAAATAATTTTAAGGATTTTCAGAATTATTATTAGATTAAAATCTATTAATAATTCAGTAAGACAATTTTAATTTGAACTACTATGACAATCGGTATGACAATTGATAGTCATCCCGAAAGTCTTGCTAGTTCATTCTGATTGTCTTGCTAGCTATTGGGATTGTCTTGCTAGTTCAAAAGGATAGTCTCACCGAAAGTCCTACCAGTTCAAATGGATTGTCATACCAGTTCATTTGATTGTCTTGCCGAAAGTCTTGCTGAGTAAACTAGATGGTTTTGTTTACTTAAACAAACAGAAACACAGCAGAAGACATCATGCAATAATTCAACAAAAACACAAGTCAAGAACTCAGCAGAAAACAAAGGCTCAACATTTTATTTTTCATCTGCTTTATTCAAGATCAAAATTCTAGATTGAAAAGTTAAATCCAATCCACTAGAATTATTTATCTTGTTCTTGTGTATCAATCTAGCGGATTAAAATCCCTAGAACTTAATCTCAAATCGCATTTAGCATTTGATCTTTTAATTGCAAAAATAGAAAAAGTTCATGTCGAATTTATTCTAGATTTGTAATAATTGATTTGAGATTAATCCCTTGTAACCGATACCGTAGTTGTAAAACTTTCAAGTTTAATAAAAGTTTTATTTAACTAAAATTTTGTTTCACATTTTTATTCCGCATTTTATTCGATTAAACGGTATTGTTTGCATTCAACCCCCCTTCTACAAACAAATTGGGACCTAACAACCATATATTATAGATTAAACTCGAGGCATGTTATGTGTCATCCTCTTCATAATTTAATCCAGGTTTCCTTGATCGATGAGTAGACTATTACATCAAATCAACATTTGAGCATGGCCATGCATTTCATAGTCTAACTCAAATAAGAGGCCAATAATATCACTCCTAAAATAGGAGGGTTAAATCATTTCTAGATCATTCACATTTCTCATATGATTCATAATATACCCAATATACACTTTTATCATCACCCGGTCAAAGGTAACTTTTAATGCAACCAAAGTATATTAATTCTCATATAGAAATATAATGATTTCAAGTCTACGGACCAATACATCATTATCACTGTGAGAATTACTTATGACACAATAGACATGTAGAATCTCACATTGGGTCTTCCAGCACCATGTATATAATACATGTGCCTGTGTTTTGACTTTAGTATCACTATACCTATGATCAATGAGATGTGATCATCAGTCAACATTCACACTAGTCTTAATGCATCATTATTGTCCCTTAATAATAATACTCGACTAGGGATCTTTAGGAATATCGATACTATTCTCATAATCTCATTTATAAGTCACGTACTTAGAGAATAAAATTACATATCATATTCCAAGGATATTTATTAATCTAACATCTTATCGCAGAAAATAAAGATATAATAAATTACTAAAGAATAATCCATATAATCAGAATTAATAATCCAAATGTTTCATAATATAAACATAATAGTGTTGTGTATATCTCCTCCATACACCAAGAATGAATCTTTAGTCCTTTTCAAGTACTTAAGAATATTTTTGACTGCTGTCCAGTGACCCTTGCCAGGATTAGACTGGTATCTGCTCGTCATGCTCAAGGCATACGAAACATCAGGTCGAGTACATATCATCGCATACATTATAGATCCAATTGCCGAAGCATATGGAACTTTGCTCATACGGCCCTTATCATCTAATGATTTAGGGCAGTTTTCTTTTGAGATCAATATCCCATGAGACATTGGGACATATCCTCTTTTTTCCTCTTGCATCCCGAAATGATGCAATACTTTATCAATGTATGTACTCTGACTTACGCCGATTAATTTCCTTGATCTATCTCTATAGATCTTGATCCCTAATATATAGGTAGCATCACCTAAGTCCTTCATCGAGAAACTATTTCCCAACCAAGTCTTTAACAGCCTGTAGAGAAGGTATGTCATTCCCTATTAGTAATATGTCATCTACATATAGTACTAGGAATGCCACGTGGATCCCACTAACCTTCTTGTAAACACATGGTTCATCTTCATTTTGAATAAAGCCAAATTCTTTGACTGTTTCATCAAAACGACGATTCCATCTCCTTGAGGCTTGCTTCAATCCATAAATAGATCGAAACAACTTATAGACCATCTTAGCAAACTTGGGATCGACAAAACCCTCAGGTTGTATCATGTATACATCCTCTTCAAGGCTCCCATTTAAGAAAGCGGTTTTGACATCCATTTGCCAAATCTCATAGTCGTAGTAAGCAGCTATTGCTAGCAAAATACTGATGGACTTGACCATAGCAACTGGTGAAAAGGTCTCATCATAGTCTATACCATGAACTTGTTTGAAACCTTTTGCCACCAGTCGCGCTTTATAGGTCTGTACTTTACCATCCATGTCAGTTTTCTTCTTGAAAATCCACTTGCACCCTATAGGTTTTACCCCTTCAGGTGGATCAACTAAAGTCCATACTTTATTTTGGTACATGGATTCCATTTCGGATTTCATGGCCTCTACCCATCTCTCGGAGTCTGGACTGTTCATAGCATCTAGGTAGGTAAGAGGCTCATCATTATCTATGAGCATTACATCATCATCTTGAGTCAAGAGAAATCCATAATATCTCTCCGGCTCATGACGAGCCCTAGTAGATCTACGAACATCCTGTGTTTCCGGAGCAGGAACATCTTGATGTACTTCCTGCCCATTTTTCAACTTTGGTTCAATATTATTTTGTACAACTCGATCTTCATCAAGATCTATAGTCCTCCCACTAATTTTCTTTAAAAATAACTCTCTTTTAAGAAATACAGCGGTTCGAGCAACAAACACTTTGTTCTCGGTAGGATTATAGAAACTATACCCTTTAGTTTCTTCAGGATATTCCACAAAATAACATTTATCCGATTTTGGTCCCAGCTTGTCAGACACCAAGCGTTTCATAAATGCTTCACATCCCCATACTTTCATAAAAGACATGTTGTGACGTTTCTTAGTCCATATCTCATATGAAGTCTTTTGAACCGATTTAATTGGAACTCGGTTTAGTGTATATGCAGCCGTTTCTAGAGCATAACCCCAGAAACTTATTGGAAGATCTGCTAGACTCATCATCGATCGTGCCATGTCCAACAAGGTACGATTTCTCCTCTCAGAAACTCCATTCCATTGAGGCATTCCAGGAGGAGTAAGTTGTGATACGATACCACACTCCTTCAAGAAACCTTTAAACTCGAGGCTTAAGTATTCTCCTCCACGATCTGATCATAGAACTTTTATACTTTCCCCTGTTTGCTTTTCCACTTCAGCCTTGTATTCTTTGAACTTTTCAAAAGAATCAGATTTGTTCTTCAAAAGATACACATATCCATATCTACTGAAATCATCAATAAAAGTAATGAAGTAGTAAAAGCCTCCTCTTGCCATCGTACGCATTGGACCACATACATCACTATGTATAAGTCCTAATCATTCGGTGGCCCTTTCACCTTGTCCGGTAAAAGGAACTTTAGCCATTTTGCCAATGAGACAAGATTTGCATTCTTCGTATGATTCAAAATCAAACTTATCCAAGTAACCATCTTTATGTAATTTGGAAATGCGTTTCTCATTTATGTGACCTAAATGATAATGCCAAAGGTATGTTTGATTTGAGTCTTTCATCTTAATACGTTTATTATCATTATTTATGTTATAGACATGAGTATCTATATCAAGAACATATAAACCATTAAACAAACGTGCAATCCCGTAGGTAACATTATTGAATGAAAAGGAACAACTATTGTTCTGAATCAAAAATGAAAAACCTTTCTTGTCCAAACAAGAAATCGAAATAATGTTTCTGCAAATCGCAGGCACGTAAAAACAGTTATCTAGTTCTAAAACAAGCCCAGTGGGCAATGATAAACGATAAGTCCCTACAGCTAAAGCAGAAACCTTTGCTCCATTGCCAACTTGTAGGTCGACTTCTCCCTTCGCCAATGTCCTACTTTCCTGCAGTTCCTGCACATTTATACAAATATGAGAACCACATCCAGTATTTAATACCCAAGATGTAGAAGTAGACAAATTGACTTCAATAACATAAATACCTAAATCAGAAGCAGTAACAACAACCTTCTTCTTCTTCAGATGCTCCAAATAAGCATGACAGTTCCTCTTCTAATGACTTGGTTTCTTGCAATAGTGACAATCACCAACCTTTGGAACACCACCTTTAGGCTTCAAAGCCTTGGTCGGATCAGGTTTCAGATTGGCATTAGATATAGATCCCATCTTCCTCTTGCCTTTCCATTTACCCATTCCTTTGGCTTTCCCCTTATTCACCATCAACATGGGAGCAGGGGATGTCTTCTGAACATTGGTCTCAGCAGTTTTCAACATAGCCAACAGTTCGGTGGGGTTCTTATCTATCTCATTCATATTATAATTCATCACAAATTGAGAATAACTGTTGTTTAAAGATTGCAAAATTAGGTCAATCTGGTGCTCCACAGCAATCGGGGCACCCAACTTGGCAAGGTACTCAATATACCCCAATCATCCTTAGAACATGCGGTCCAACCGGATCACGTTCTCCCTGCTTACATGCATGCAATGATTTGAAAGTATCAAACCTCTCCTGACGAGCCTGTCCTTCAAACATACGTTTAAGGTGCTCAATCATATTATAAGAATCTATATTCTCATGTTATTTCTGAAGTTCAGCACTCATGGTCGCTAACATGAGATATTGAACATCCGTGTCATCATCGATATGTTTCTGATAAACATTATGTTGAGCACGGGATGCTCCTTCAGTGAGAAGTGCAGGGCGAGGGATATCTATGACATAGAGCTTGCGCTCTTGTTTGAGGAAAATCCTCAAGTTCCTCTGCCGGTCAAGAAAGTTTATTCTTGTCAGCTTGTCCTTCTCAAGGACTGATCGCACAGAGAAGTTGTTTGAATTGATTGCCATTTGATATCTACAATGTTTAAAATGCATAAGATAAATTATTTTACAGATGATTATTGAATTATGTTCAAGTGATTATTCATATATATTCAAAATATATGTCTCCCACTATTTTATCAAATTAATAGCCCTAACTATTAATTTGGAAAGAGTATCTTCTATATACTTTCTAGTGAGTCAAGATCCAAATTTTTATAACATTTTAGTTCAGCTTTGGCTTTACTCCTAAAATATGATTCAATAAGGTAGACAACATTTGTCAATTATATCAACTATATAACCCTTGGATAGTTTAGTGGAACAACATTTATTCTTATTTATCCAATAAATCTCACCAAACTCTATGCCTCTAAGTTCATAATCCTATTGTGGTAACTTAGTTAAGTTAAAACCCAAAGGTTTAAAAAGTATCATATACTTCAACACGCCATCCCATGATAGATGGGAGTACTTTGCTCTGGTGAACCCACTCCTTATCGATCTAGGGGTTAACGCGTTGGACATACTGGAAGGCATCTAAATAACTTAATATAAACAATAGGGTTGTGTTAGTATTATAACGATCATGATCCCATCATAAAGAGATTCCCAGTTTTTCCTTGAATAAAATATTTCAAATCAATACTCTTCAATGGTTTGATTTCTAGGTAGTGGAGGAGTCACATCGGTCTCGCTTAAAACCCACAGCCTTACAAGTTCTATGAACCCGTTGTTGACAAAATCGCCCCATGTCGGAAACAAAGAAGATTCGTATTTCATTCCGTGTTTCATAAACACGAGAATCTCATAATCGTTTGTAAATTTTAAAATCTCGAGTCTTACAGATTTTTATATTGTTTAGGCATGGCATGGGTGACGTATCTAATACATACATTCATGCATGATTAATCTAATTAAAGCATGCATCATTAACTATTCTATACATACATTCATGCATCAATATGTAAAGTGCAATAAAGTAAATGTGTTTGGTTATGGCCCCATCCTATGTGATCTTTATCAAGCTCATGATAAAGATCAAGGTCAATCTAATATGGTGATGGAAATAAATACTACTACTTATTACATAAGTCTTCTTCTTTGTTTAGACTTCTTGTATACCTCGTCTTCTTCTTTGTTTAGACTCCTTGTATGTCTCATCTTCTTCTTTGAATCACCTCCATTGGATAGCCTTTTTGAGTCTTCAATTACATTACATGATTGAAAGAAAAACTAATTTAATGAACTTACAAGAATAACTCGAGTTACATTCGAGATTTATGATTACAAATATTGACGACATGCAAGTCGTATTTAAAACCAAAACCAAAACCATTACACTAAGGTCGAAAGGCCATAACCATCAACCATGCTCATACAACACATAAAAGCATGTTAAAACACATAATCTGATCTTAACATATCATATTATCCATGATCTTATCATAAAAAAAATGACAAAATTAGAAAAATCAGAATCAAATAAGAAAAATAAGAATCACTGTTTACGGGCAGTAAACGACGTCAAACGCCTTACAGACGAGTCGTTGATAGCTTTAACTATCAGTTTTGTTCAGACGCTCGTTTACCTATCGAATAGGGTATTCGTTTGCGTAAATCGGACACCAGACCCAGATTTCAGCAAATCTGCAGCAACCAATTCAGAATCCGTATCTAATATGATTCTCATAATTAGAACAAACATAAATCATGTATATATCAGTATATATACAGATTACATAATCATCTTATGATTATACAACTCACATGAATATCATATATTCAAAACCATACATATACAAGCATATTATATCAACATCAAATTATGGCAAATCATGTACATGCTCATATATCGAAAACGGTTAAACACATAAACGAATTAAAAACTTTTCGCAAGTAGCTCTGACGCCATTGAAGGGTTTTTAGCACACAAACGCAATGAAAATGTAAATTTAAATCTTAAAATTCGAAACCCTCCGCAGGATCCATGCAAAAAATAATATTTAATTCGTAGTTCAGTATGTTTTTCTTAAGAAGCTTTACGTTAATAAAAAGATGGAGGTCTTAAATGATCACCACGTAGCCCGTCGCTGGAACGATCTACGCCTTGAAGGTATCCACACGAATAATCGCCCGGAGGATGGGTGTGTACTAGCACGTTCTTGAGGCCGCCTTCTTGCTCTCTCTATCTCTCTTCAAGCTGCTAGGGTTTATGTTTTATCAAATAAAACGTGTAACCCTAATTCTATTAGAAAAAGATATTATATAGGCAAGAGCTATTGGACCTCCAACCCTAAACTTAATTTTAGAGTTATTATTATTATTATTAAATTCGAAATTCTAATTATTGTATTATTAAGTCTCAATTAATCATCCAATAACTTAATTTCAGATTTAATATTAAATTCCAATTTCCTATTTATTTAATTAATTAAGTCACACTTAATTAATAACAAATAATTTGAATTAGTTACATTTAATTTAAATCCGAATTTAAATTAAATAATCCTCCAATCATTCTTTGTGCGACCCTTTAGGTTATTATTACGTTGGCAACAATTTTAAATCTTATTTAAAATCATAAACAATGAGCGGCATCTAGTACTACATTATTGTAACCCAAGTAATAATAATTAAATCGGTGATCAATTAAACCTTTTGTGTATAATGTACAATGTACTATAATCCTTTTAACCATATATTATAGATTAAACTTGAGGCATGTTATGTGTCATCCCCTTCATAATTTAATCCAGGTTTCCTTGATCGATGAGTAGACTATAACATCAAATCAACATTTGAGCATGGCCATGCATTTCATAGTCTAACTCAAACAAGAGGCCAATAATATCACTCCTAAAATAGGAGGGTTAAATCCTTTCTAGATCATTCATATTTCTCATATGATTCATAATATACCTAATATACACTTTTATCATCACCCGGTCAATGGTAACTTTTAATGTAACCAAAGTATATTAATTCTCATATAGAAATATAATGATTTCAAGTCTAAGGACCAATACATCATTATCACTGTGAGAATTACTTATGACACAACATATATGTAGAATCTCACATTGGGTCTTCCAGCACCATGTATATAATATATGTGCCTGTGTTTTGACTTTAGTATCACTATACCTATGATCAATGAGATGTGATCATCAGTCAACATTCACACTAGTCTTAATGTATTATTATTGTCCCTTAATAATAATACTCGACTAGGGATCTTTAGGAATATTGATATTATTCTCATAATCTCATTTCTAAGTCACGTACTTAGAGATATAAAATTACATATCATATTCCAAGGACATTTATTAATCTAACATCTTATCGCAGAAAATAAAGATATAATAAATTACTAAAGAATGATTCATATAATCAGAATTAATAATCCAAATGTTTCATAATATAAACATAATAGTGTTATCTCTAGGGTACAAACACTAACATAAGGAATATCATAGTTTATACTATGATTATTATCAAATAAAACCTTCTTTGAATAAAGTTGCTTTAATTCCTTCTGGTGTAAAACCTGAAGCAAAGTCTGATAAAAGTTCCGATAAACAGCATGTTAGCATAAACTCTGATATTAAATCCGCTGTAAATGCTAACAACTTAATAAGGACAAAGGATGCAAGCAAGTCCGGGTCCTTAAAACTAACCATTAGTGGTCTTCGTGATTGCAGGGCAATAGGAGAAACATCCTAGTACTGGATAGTGGATGTTCAGGACATATGACTAGAAATAAAGCCATGCTCTCAGACTTTATGGAGAAAGCTGGCCCAGAAGTTTCTTATGGAGATGCAACATGGGGAAAACTCTGGGATATGGCAATATTAATCTTGGGAATGTCATCATTGAAAAAGTAGCTCTGGTCTCAAGACTTAAACACAATCTGTTGAGTATAAGTCAAATCTGTGACAGAGGTTATCATGTGGATTTCTTTTAAGAACACTGTGAAGTTGTAAGCAATGCTACAGGCAAAGTGGTTCTGAAAGGTTACAGGCATGGTAACATTTGTGGCACCCTCCAAACCCGAGTCAGAAGTTTGGGGTCCACAACACATACACAATATATACACCTGCATAGGAAATATTATTTACAATGACCCTGCTTTACATAACCACGGATCGCAACAGGTTAAAGTATAAAAACAAGCCACCAACTTAACTTTTATTACAACATACCGAATCCCAACTAATTTAACTTATAACTGATAATGAAATTATTCTTACCATCTTACTATCTCACTACTGCGATAAGCTCCTGCTAGCTCGATCCAGCATAACCTGAAATCCTAGCTCGTACCTTGAACTGGGAAACCTCACTATCAACCATATCCTTCTTAACTGTAGAATAGATAAAAAAGATTCACAAGAGTGAGCTAACTAGCTCAACAAGTCACAATGACAACAATTGAGGCTAATCAATGATCAAACGAAATGGTTCAAAGGAATCAATTTATTGCTAAACAATCATTAGAATTGGATATTCATTTTAAGTTTTAAAAACCAAGGTTAGGCTGCTGATCAGTCACACACTAACCCCGAGCAAGCACACAACACTGCTCTAATTACTGGATCCAAGGCACACACTGGCCTAACTTGACCATTGATATGGTCTAACCACGAATCTGGTCCCTATATAAAAACTATCCAATTTTAAAGCAGTTCAATATGATAAACAATATAATTCAATAAAATAAGATCGTAATCAACAGTGATGAAACATTTGTATAAGGCATAATGCATTTCCTGAGTATCACAAGGGGTATCAAAGTATGTATAAGAAATGGCTTCCAGCTTGTAGGAGAATCGGGTATTAGAGGAACAATGGTTTACAAGATTTAGTTCTTTGATATCGCAAGGTATGGTTGAGTATAAAAGTTTCGGTATGTTTAAACAATTTTGTTCCAGTGTTTGGTATATGAGGGGTATATATTTGTAGAGTGGTATCGTATTTGTGTGGTTTAGTATCTGGTAAATCAACAAGAAATGGTTTACAAAGATAAGGCTTACGGCTCAAAGATCAAATGATGTGGCTCAGGTTCAAGGCTGAAGGATTCAAAGTATTTATAATATAAAATAGAGCTATTTTGAATATTAACAGTATGTCACAAGAGAATTTAGAAATATTTGTAATATATCTCGAGAAAGGTTTAGATATACTTTCCTTATCACAATCGATTCCAATTTCACTTGTATTCGGCAAATGACTCTCTTCAACAATTACTCGTTTACTTTTCCTATGCCTCGATTCTATTTCTGATTACTGGCTGTATTTTCTACATGTCGATTCCATTTTCCTGATCACCTGCTTCCCTTTCCTATGCCTTGCTTACTCTGCTAGGCATCATAAGTATCTATCAATATTCAATTCATACGATTCTATTAGACATACACTTCTATCTACCCTTCGTTTCACCCAAATCCGACTAACGGATTGAAAGTTACGCTATAAACAAGTAAACCGACAGTCAACCAACAAGTCACATATAGTACATACACGTCAAATAATCAATGACATATCATTTATAAAGGGAGTCTCGGGTCACAAACAGGCTTTCAGTTATTTAAAATGATTTTTAAAACATTTTTCGGGATTAAAACGAGTCGTTGGATAAATTTTAAAGCAATAAACAGGGTTTCGATCAGCTAAATCTGGCTTTAAAATAATTTTATAATAATTATCGAGCCTTGGAAACAATTTAAAATAATATTTTAAAGCTCGAAACTATTTTTTGGAATTTTTAAATCATTTATAAATAATTAAATCTAATTAAATAATTAATTAAAATCAATTAATAAGTAATTAAATTAATTAATCAATTAATATTTAAACTAATTGACTAATTAAATAATTAATTATTAACTAAAATTAATTAATTACAAATTCAGATTTATTTTTGGATTTAGAAATAATTTTCAGAATTAAAAATAATGATTTTTGGAATTAAAAATGAATTTTAGAAATGAATAATGAATTTATAAATTCATTTTAAAAAGAAATAACCAGAAGCAGGTTTCAGAACTGGGTTTAGGATTCAGGAGGATCAAACCCGGGTTGTTATTGGGTCAACAACCTGGTCACGAGGAATAATCCGGGTCGGCAAGAACACCGACCGGATTCTGGGCAACAACCCAGTTTCCGGCGGGTTCGCCGGAATCCGGTGACCTCAATTCAAGCCTATTTTGAATCGTTTTCTTTGATTTATTAGTTCCAATCGATTAAACATCACCCCAGCATCTCTGCCAGCACATTGAGTAACAACGGCCCAGACAACTTTTCCGGCCAAATTCGAAGAAAATTCCGGCGAGCTTAAATCTAACTCCGGTCAAACCATCGTTTTTACTTATTTCTGAACCAAATCAATACTTTTGGTACCAAAATAAAGCTCTAATCGTCTACAACATATTCACATAATCAAAATCAATCAAAAACTCAAGTACAAATCCAAAAATTCGAAGTAAAAACTAGACAAAACCCAAAACTCGTTTTCACACAATACTGGACCAAAATTAACGAATTTATACCCTACATCAATTCTCAGAAACTCAGGAATCATAATCCATCATCAAAACATTCAAACAAACCTTTAAACTTAAAAACTGAATTCGAAAGAAAATCTGAAAATACGAAATTAATAAGTATTTAACCTTATTCGATGATTTTGATACAGATACGATTGTCTCATCGAGAGCTTCGTTTTTGACTATTCATACGCCTCGATCGGATTCCAATAACGTCCCCAAATCTTCGTTTGATTGCGAAGAACACGAAGAACACGGTTCGTTTCTCTGGATAATTATCTGTTTAACTGTTTGCAAATGATTCCTGGTACGAAATAAAATACGGTAAAGGCTATTTATAATTACGGAAAATTAGTATCCCGTTGGATCATTCGGATATAAAACAGTACGTTTATTTGTAAAAACTGATCCAAACGGTATCGGTTTTCGGGATAATTATCCAAATCGGTACAATTTGTACTGCGGTCTTGGTCTCAGCGCCTGGTTACACGTATTACGAGGTGATAATTGTGATAGTTTAATAAAAAGATCCCATTTATCAAAAATACGAGTTTTATCGATTTACCGAAGCAAATAATGTATCGAAAATGTTGCGCCGGGACCCGCGCAGGACAAACCGTACGCCGGATCGAAAAGAGTCGAAACATGGAAATGCTCGGAATATTACAATTAGGTTAGGAAGGAGTTCTCAGAAGAGTTTCGGGTTATAAAAACGTAAAAACGGATGACGTCGATTGGTTCCCGATTGTATAAAATAGTTTTTAAATACTCGGAAAAGGATTTGTAAAATCCATATATTTCCTATAAAATCATAAATCAATATAAAAATAAATAGGAAGATTTGACAATTATTTATATTTATTTGGACTTATAAAAATTAAAATACTCAATTAATATTATTTTAATATCCAAACACATATAAACACTTAACAAATATTCACAGAATAGATACTGAACGTACATAATAGTTATTTATTAGTAAAATAATTACACGATATATCCGGATATTGCATCCTTCCCCCTTAAAAGGATTCTGTCCTCAGAATCTTCTAAGAATACCAATGAGGGTACTTTTCTCTCATACCTTTTTCTAACTCCCAGGTTGACTCTTCAACCTTTGGGTTTCTTCACACTACTCTTACTAACTTTACCACTTTATTTCTCAATACTTTCTCTCTTTCTTTTAGAATCTCAATCGGACTCTCTACAATATAACAAATCTGCCTGAAGCTCTATTGGCTCCTACTCTATTATATGCTTGGTGTTTTGTATTATACTTTCTAAGCATCGATACGTGAAAAACATTATGAATGCACTCCATGTGCGGAGGTAACGCTAACTCGTAAGCTAATTTGCCAACATGATTTAGATACTCAAAAGGTCCGACATATCTTGGGCTCAGTTTTCCTTTCTTTCCAAGTCTCGTTAATTTCTTTCATGGTGATACTTTCAGTAATACCAAGCTTCCTTTTTCGAATTCCATATATTTTCTTGATTGATCTGCATACTTCCTTTGACGGTCTTGTGCTGCTATCAATCTCTTCTGGATAACTTTAACAACTTTCTTCATTTGCTGTACTAATTCAGGTCCAAGTATTTTGCGTTCTCCTACTTCGTCCCAATACACTGGAGATCTACGTTTACATCCATAAAGGGCTTCGTAGGGTGGCATCTCAATAATGGCGTGATAACTGTTGTTGTAAGCAAATTCTTCCAGAGGTAAATGCTTGTTCCAACTTCCTTTGAAATTAATAGCACAAACACGTAACATGTTTTCAATTGCCTGGATCGTTCTTTCACTCTGGCCGTCCGTCTGTGGATGGTAAGCCGTACTCATATTTAGTTCTGTTCCCAAACATTCTTGAAAACTCCTCCAAAATCTTGAATTAAATCTTGGATCTCGATCAGATACGATGGACACAGGAACTCCATGACGAACTACGATTTCCTTTAAGTACATATGAACTGACTTGTCCCGTGAAAATCTTCCATTTATAGACAGAAAATGAGCTGACTTGGTAAGTCTATCCACTATAACCCAAATGGCATCATGATTAGCTTTTGTCCTTGGTAACCCAACTATGAAATCCATGGCGATATGCTCCCACTTCCACTCTGGAACCTTCAATGGCTGTAGCAATCCACTTAGTCTCTGATTCTCTATTTTAACTCTTTGACATGCATAACGTCTGCTAATCCATTCCACAATTTCCCTCTTCATATCTGGCCACCAATAATTTTCCTTTAAATCTATACATCTTGGTACTCCCTGAATGGATTGAATACCTTGAATTATGAGCTTTCTGTAAAATTTCATTCTTCAACTCCGTCACTGGTGGAATCCAAATTCTAGAAGAAAACCTAAGAATACCTTTATCATCCTTTTTGCATGCACAATTCTTCCCCTACCAAACGATTTATATCCTGATCCATTACCTCTTCCTGACACTTCCTTATCTTCTCTAACAACTCCGACTGAAAAGTCATACTATATATTCTTACTCCTTTTGGATCATGAACCCTGACTTCCAATTCCGACTTCTAGAATTCCATAGATAATTCTTCTGGTACAGTCTCTATGTTCATTCTCTCTCTTTTTTAATTATCTCTTGCCAATACATTTGCTTTTCCTCAGGAGTTCATACTTCAAACTCTTATGGTCCGTATAGACCTTACACCTTTTCCCCTGCATATCATATTTCCTAATCTCTCAAAGCGAGTATTATTATTGCTAGTCCCAATTTATGAGTAGGATATTTCTGCTCATAAGGTTTCAGTTGTCTGGATGCATATACAATACTTTATTGTGCCGCATCGACACACATCCGATTCCTTTATGATAAGCATTACTATGAACTATCAAATTTCCTTAATACTTTCCAATTGATAAAACAGTGTCGTAACCATTCTTTTATTTAATTTCGCAAAACCTTCTTCACCCTTTTTCCACTTTATAAAAACTTCTTGCTTTTCCTGATTAGCTTCGTCAAAGGTACTGTAACTTCTAAGAAATCTTGAACAAATTTCCAATAATAACCGGCTAATAATAAAACTTCTTACTTTTGATGGTGCTTTTGATCTTTCTTCATTCATACTATCTTTAAATTTTTCTGCTGAATCCCTTTTTGTCTCCTCCTTACTGACTATCTATGCTAAGAATTATACTTCCTGCCATTAAAGTTTTCATCTAATAAACTTTTCGTACCGCTTCTTTCTTCTTTGACTCCCCAGCTATCATTGTATAGGTTGCATGGTCCTTTTTAGGTAACACAAGTACATCTTATCCAAATTCCTTCTTCAAGATTCTACTCATCAAATTTAAATACAACTGGTATATCAGTTCATCCAACTAACATTTCTGGGATTTATACAATAGTACTGAGTTCTAAAAATTATCTTTGATATGTCCATAAGTTCAATCTTCACTTAGTAATATACCCAGTTTTAAATCAATCTTATGAAAATACTTTGCTTCATTCATTTGATCAAACAAATCATTGGTGAGGTAACAGATATCTTCTCTTGAGAGTGACCATGTTGAGCTTTCGCTAGTCAACACATACTCTCACACTTCCATTTTTTTCTTATTAACAAATCGTGTCGGTGCATTTTAGAGGTACACTCAGTCCAGTTGCTTTCTCTTCTAATTATCTCCTGCGTTTGCTATGGTAACTCTTTTATTTTATCTGGTGCCATTCTGTGCGGGGCTTTGGACACTGGCTTCATTTCAGGTGCTAAATCAATCGTAAACTCATTTTCTTTATCTAATGGAAATATTGGTAACTCGTCTGGAAATATATCTTGAGACTGTAAAATCATCAAGCTTGGTTTGCTTCTGACTCTTATTTATAATCGCCATAGCACTTATATTTTGGTCACTGTAATCTTAAATCATTCTTAACAAGTTCTTTACATTCCCTTGCCCTCTAAACTTCTTCATGTTCTCATTTGGCGTCTTCAAAACTATCTTCCATCACGACGGTCTACCTGGGCATCACACTTGAATAGTTAATCCATTCCTTAGAATAATGTCAAATCCTCTTATCTCAAATGATATCAATTCTTCACAACTTATTGCCAGAAATATCGATTCCGCCATTGGTACTTACTTATTCAATAATTGCATGTTCTTAACTTGCTAGTCCTTTAGTCATAATCTTATCAATTCGACAGGGTAATTCATCTTATCAACAAAACCTTGAGAGATGTACGATCAAGTTGCTCCCACATCTTTCAATACTTTAACGCATAAGGTATCCGCAATAATCATCCATGTCATCACATCCATATTCTAAATAATACATTTCTCAGGAAAATCACAAATTCTTGTTCTCGGAGACGTATTCCTTATTGAAGTAGATCCCTTGACTCCTAGTGCATCCCTGGCTAGGCTAGTGATTTGCAATTCTCGTCATATGCCCTTGTTTCCTTTCCATACATGAGAGGTAGATGGGACTTTTCCCGCTTGGTGTATAATACGTTGACTTTTATTTGAAAAGCCCAAGCCAAAGAACAACTATACAACGAAATAACTAGTAGGATTCACAATTTTAATAAACTTAGAGTTGAAAAGAAAGAAGAAGCAATGATTTGAATATAAATTAGACAACCACATTGGTACTTAAGATGGTCAGTCTTTCATACCGTATGATATACAGCACATGATTAGGTGGCATCCCACCCGACTCTTTGTCATTCCGATAAAGTGTCTCATCATAACACTGTTTGTCCCAATCAGAAAGCAAAACTTGAGGGGAACAATTAAATTTGAAAGGAATGCCAAATCTTCCGTTTTGATATCATCAGAAAAGAATTTATTAAGAAAATGAGTTCAAACATTTTTAGGAATTAAAAAGGAATATATGCTGTAATATTGAGGACAAGAATGATACCATTGGTCACCATCCATATTTCACTTATATTCATCTTTCGAGCTTGCTCGATCATATCCCAATTGTGCCATATAACAACTTTAGAAAGTATGTTGAAGTGCCTTCACAACTAAGAATTATGGTAGATTCTTACTTGT